>NC_053490.1:27813481-28007814 GCF_905171775.1 Rana temporaria | reverse complement strand
AGTTTGCGTCGTAAAACCAGCGTCGGGTATGCAAATTAGGAGTTACGGCGATCCCGGACGGTTTTTCGCGCTCGCTACGTCGCCGCTAGTCTAGTTTCCCGTCGCAAAGTTAGTCGGTTTTTTTGGTGCCTTAACTTTACACAGCAATCGTATTGCTGTGTAAAGTATGGCCGTCGTTCCCGCGTCGAAATTTAAAAAATAACGTCGTTTGCGTAAGCCGTCCGGGAATACGGAATTACGGTACGCGCGTCGCCGTTCAAAAAAAATGACGTCTCTTCGCGCAAAGCACGGCGGGAGTTCGGAAACGGAGCATGCGCGGTAGGTCCGGCGCGGGAGCGCGCCTAATTTAAATGGCACACGCCAAGCAAGTGCTTGGTGAATCAGGCACTTGAGTGGTTTGGGAAAATACTGCATTATGGCCACTAGATGGTGCTCAGAATCTTAGAATGTCCTACTATTTTTTTATGAATGTATATGACCTGTATTAAAAATAGAAGAACATTTGATTCTGCCTCATTCATGCATGCGAGTGTTCCAGCAATTTTGCTGGACAAAAGAGCTATGCGAAACTTTTTGTGAAAAATAAAAAATGGTGAACAGGCAGGATTTGTAATGCAGAAAAGACATCTCTGCTGCATTATAGTTACCTACCTGCCTGTCCACCCTTGTACAGTGAGTTGTGCATCTCGCTGTAGAACTTCAGCAATGCCGAAGCTGACCCAACGGCACACATATGTGTGGGAGTGACATCATAACAGTCCCACCAATGAAAGCGGCTTGCGATCGATACCCAGAGGCTGGCAGCTCAAAGATGTCAGCAGCCAGCGAACAGCTCCAGGATACCACATTGCTTGGCTGAAGGTGAGTAGAGTTCCACTTTAAGGCTAGGTTCACACACATAGGTACAACTGAGCGTGTGCATGATGGTGAGACCTAATGCAATGCCCAGCCTTTTCCCCCGGTCAGCTTAGTCACAAGAGCCAATAGTACACTTCAGTGGGTCCTCCGAACCAAATCCTTATCTCCAGGAGCCCTTCAGCTTTGCTAAAGCTGGGACTTTAATGAGCATCAGCAGACTCCAGCAGATTGCCTCAAAGGGGCCGCAGGCCCTAAGGCTGTGGAACTTCTCTAGCAGGACAAGAACAAGGGCTGCCCCAAACCCCAGATTAGTTATGTTTCCCCAGCCACCTACTGGGCACACCTCCCCAGGGATTGGCTGAAGCACAATAAATATGCAAGCTGCCCATTTGCCTCTCTCAGACCTCTGTGTTCTAGAAACCACAAGAAAGCAGGGGGAAGCAATCAATCCTGCAGCCTATGAGATCTAGAAAAGCTTGGAGAAATCAATGGCTGCTCCAATGATTGCAGAGGGGCCAAATATAACTAAATATACCTATCATCCTAGCAACCTAGGGCACTACATATCTTTTGTAAACAAAAAGAGAAAGCTTCATTATAATTTTTTTCGTAAGGTCAATTCAATATTATTTCTAGGGTTGTCCCGATACCGATACCAGTATCGGTATCGGGACCGATACCGAGTATTTGCGGGAGTACTTGTACTCCCGCAAATGCCCCCGATGCCTGAATAGAATACTTGCCCACCCCCCCCGCCGCCGCATACCGCAAAGCCGCCGCTGCCGCGTTAATCAGCATGCGGGAAACATTACAGGCAGCTTTCATTTGAATAGCTGTATTCCCCCCCGCGCCGTGTATAGACACTGCCCCTTGCTCGGGATTGGACAGATCCGTCCAATCCCGAGCAAGGGGGAGTGTCTATACACGGCGCAGCAAGGAATGGACAGCTATTCAAACGAAAGTTGCCTGTAATGTTCCCCTCACGCTGAATAATGCGGCAGCGGCGGCGGCGGCATCATCATCTACTAGGTATGGGGGACATGGCTGCAATATATGGGGGGACATGGCTGCAATATATGGGGGGACATGGCTGCAATATATGGGGGGACATGGCTGGATATATGTGGGGGGACATGGCTGGATATATGTGGGGGGACATGGCTGGATATATGTGGGGGGACATGGCTGGATATATGTGGGGGGACATGGCTGCAATATGTGGGGGGACATGGCTGCAATATGTGGGGGGACATGGCTGCATATGTGGAGGGACATGGCTGCATATATGTGGGGGGACATGGCTGCATATATGTGGGGGGACATGGCTGCATATATGTGGGGGGACATGGCTGCAATATATGGGGGATATGGCTGGATATATGTGGGGGGACACAGCTGGATATATGTGGGGGGACATGGCTGCAATATGTGGGGGGACATGGCTGCATTTGGGGACACATTTAAAAAAAAAGTATCGGTATCGGCGAGTACATGAAAAAAAGTATCGGTACTTGTACTCGGTCCTAAAAAAGTGGTATCGGGACAACCCTAATTATTTTGATCCATTGTCGCAGGGCCTTGAAAAGGCATGTGGCCCATAAGCCAGTACCTACTCGGCCTATTGCGTAATCCAGCAGAGATGGTCAACTTTATTTCTACAAATGGCCAGCATTACATATTAAGCTCTTGCTGCCCATATAGCGCATATATGTGGTGGCAAAAAGGGTGAGCTTTAAAGCCCACACTAAACATGTGTCCATGGATGTCAGAGGTTTCTGTGCTGAAAGCATGCTAACTGCACTCTCCCAGCACAGAGACTTGGCTGTCAAAGACAGTTTCTGGCCTCAAGTAATGATCGTGGGATTGGCTCCTGATTACAAACCTCCCAACCGTACCTGATTCGCCGGGACCGTCCTGGAAATTTATCCATGTCCCGGGGTCCCGGCAAATCAGGGCAGAGTCCTGGAATGCCCATGGCGTGTGAGTCTTGGTACCCACACACTGCAAGCTACACTCTGCATGGTCTTTCCCAGCAATGCCTGCTCCGCACCAACCTAACCACCACTTCTCCAATTCTCTGGGGCCCTGTGCCGCCTCTTCATGCCACCAGTGGCTGACCTGCCTGCAGTGTCACTGCTCTGTTCTCCTTGATGAGCAGGGGCTCCGCGGTGTCACCAAGAATCGGTGTAGCTGCACCGGGTCATGGAGGGCATCATGGAGCACAAGCAGCAGTGCAAGGCAGTCGGCCACTGGGCGAGAAGGCCACCGTCATGAGCGAGCAGTGTGATATACTGCACTGTGATTCCTGCTGCCTCCGCTGTCATTCGCCCTGGGAACCGCTGGCCAAATACCGCACGCCCAGGAGACCCACAGACTGAGCCTCCACCTGTTCTCTTCTTATTATGTGCTGGTGTTTAGTATAAAGTCTCCATGTGCTGCCAGCGTCTGGAGGAGGGAAGGCTCCCCAGCCGCCCACAAAGTCAAGTATAGATGGAGCCGGGATGGGATGGGGGATGGATGGAGCTGGGATGGCATCAGGGGAATGGATAGAGCTGGGATGGGATTGGGGATTGATGGAGCTGGGATGGGATTGGGGGATGATGGATGGATTTGCCAATGGATGGAGCCAGGATGGGATCTGGGGAATGGATAGCGTTAGGATGGGATCGAGGGATGGATAAAGTTGTGATGGAATCGGGGGATGGATGGAGCCAGGATGGGATCAGGAGAGTGGATGGAGCAGGGATGGGATTGGGGGGAATGGATGGAGCCAGTACCGGATCAGGGGAATGGATAGAGTTGGGATGGGATCAGGGGGAATAGATTTTGTTTAACCACATCCCTTAAACCCCTCCCAATGTTAATTGCTTAGCCACATCCACATTTTACAGGTCTTGCCCCTCATTCTAAACTTCAAATGTTGGGAGGTATGCGATCATGTGACCAATGTGAAAGCTAATCACGGTGGTCATGTGATCAGGTAGACCGTCTCGTACTGCGGACATAATAGCTCAGTTAAGGGAACACTGATGCTGCATACACACAGTAGCCGGGGATTCAGAAAGAACTTACGCCGACGTATCTGTTGATACGCGGCGTAAGTTCAAGGATGCGCCGTCGTATCTATGCGCTGTATTCAGGAAACAAGATAGGCCTGAATTTTGCCAAGATACGACCGACGTAAGTCTCCTACGCCGTCGTATCTTGGGTGCATATTTACGCTGGCCGCTAGGGTCGCTTCCGTTGATTTACGCGTGGAATATGTAAATGAGCTAGATACGCCGATTCAGAAACGTACTTGTGCCCGTCGCAGTAAGCTAGGCCGTTTGCGTAAGGCGTACGTCCGGCGTAACTTTACCCCTCATAAAGCAGGGGTAAGTCATGTTAAGGTATGGACGTCAGAAACATCGGAACAGCCGTCGTATTTTACATCGTTTACGTAAGTCGTACGTGAATGGGGCTGGGCGTAGGTTATGTTCACGTCGTATGAATGGAGCCGGCGTATCTTAGGGAGTAAATTCGACATGATTCTGAGCATGCGCGCGCATGCGCCGTTTGTTCGGCCATGCATTTACATGGGGTCACGCTTCATTATAATACTACACGCCCAGTGCCTTGCTACTTTGAATTAGGGGGGCTTACGCCGGCCATTTTACGTTACGCCGGCGCAAGAAAGGGAGCAAGTGCTTTGTGAATACAGTACGAGCCTCTCCAAGTTACGTTGGCGTAGCGCATATCAGATGCGCTACGCCTATCTAAAGATGCGCCGATCTCTCTGAATCCTGGCCAATGATTTTTCGGCATGAAAAAAAACGTTTTTAAAAACGTCATTTAAAATGATTGTGTGTGGGCTTCACATCGTTTTTTGGCTTCTGAAAAACGTAAAAAAAAAAAATTCGAACATGCTGCATTTTTTAACGTCGTTTTTCGGGTAGTAAAAAATGATCGTGTGTGGGCTAAAACGACGTTTTAAACCCGCGCATGCTCAGAAGCAAGTTATGAGACGGGAGCGCTCGTTCAGGTAAAACTACCGTTAATAATGGAGTAAGCACATTCATCACACTGTAACAGACAGAAAAGCGCGAATCGTCTTTTATTAACACGGAATCGGCTAAAGCAGCCCAAAGGCGAATAGAACTTCCCCTTTAGAGTGCCGTCGTACGTGTTGTACGTCACCGCGCTTTTTTCATAATTTTTTTAAAACGATGGTGTGTGGGCAACGTCGTTTTTAATGATGAAGTTGGAAAAACATTGTTTTTTGGACATGCTGAAAAACTTCGTTTTTTTTCATGCTGAAAAATCATTGTGTGTACGTGGTTGAGCAAAAAAGGGGTTAAGATTTGCCCTCCTATAGACGTAGACGAAATTGTTCATAAATCAACCAAAACCCAGAAATATTCGCTCATCCTTATTGGTCAGCTACATATTTGGAATACCTAAGAGAAATATGAGTTTGCAGTGGATTGACCTTCTAACCATTATATTTGAGAATAGAGGAGTTGGCGATATCCTGCACGTCTGAAGCAATTTCAGGAAGAATTTTCCAAGGTCAAAACTCTTATTAGCACAGAATGGAGACGCTCGCTCTTGTCGTGAACGCTGTCAGTCTGGCGAAAAATTGCTAGTCTTGTCATTAACGTCTCGCTGATGAGAAACAAAAGCTGGCGAGACAGGTCCTATCCCCTAAAGAACACCGCGTTCCCGAGCCATCGCCTGAATTCTCTATTAAGTCCTCTGGTTGTTTTTACATTCTAAGAAGTGACTTCAATGGCGTGTGTTTGTTTTCTTAAAGGACAACTTCGCTCTGAATGGACACTTTGGTAATGGGGGCTTGGTGGTAAACATGCTGACTTATGTTCTCTTTTGGGGAGTTCTGTTGATTTACCTTCATACGGCGCTTGCCGTTCTTCTCAGATCTACCGACCTTCAGAAAGTGGAGCATGAATAAATTCCCGGTTTATCACACAATGCAAAAGTCGTGTCATTGGTCAAAAAAAGCTTCACCTTTTACCAATAGAAAGCAGTCCCTTAGCTCCAATCTAGCGACTTTGCCTAGGATGAGATGATGTCATCAGTCTGCTGCAGGTGGTAGGAAGCATTTCCTTAGGTCCCATTCACACTTGGCAATTTAGAATAGTGTGCACAATCGTCACAATTCTGCCCACAACTCCAAATACAAATTAAAAAATTGTAGAAATGGAACCCCTGGGCATTTTTACTGAGATGCAGATTTTTTCCCCCCCCACAAGATGGCAGTGTCCACTACTTTGCCTAATAGTTCTAACACAAGTGCCCAGGGCAGTCTGGGAGATGTAGTCTAAAGGGGGATCTTGAATGCAGTGAAGCTGGGGTCACAACTACAAGGCCCATAAGCACCAGAGGGGGAGGGATGATATAAAAACAGCCTCTAGAACAAGCTAGGCAGTTAGAAAGACATGCACCATACGGGAAGGTGTGTTAGCTGTGCAGTGTTGTGTTGAACCAGTCCAAGCTGAGCTGCATCCGACGAGGCCGTACCAGAGCTCAGGAGCAGACTATTAGGCTGAGCGCTGGGCCATAGAAGTAACCAGAGGTGGAGCATCCATCGCCCAGAATCACTGTACGAGCCTCACTCAGCTTCATCGCTATTGGGGCATCGCTCCTTAGCCACTTGCCTACTGGGCACTTTTACCCAATTCCTGCCCTGCTTCAGCTTTCAGCGCTGTCGCAATTTGAATGACAATTGCGTGGTCATGCAACACTATACCAACATTACATTTTTATCATTTTTTTCAAAAATACATTTTCATTAATCACCACTGGGTTTCTTATTTTTTGCTAAACAAAACGAAAAAAGATCAAAAAGCTTGAAAAACAAACTTTTTTTCATAGTTTGTTATACAATTTTGCAAACAGGTAATTTTTCTCCCTCACTGATTTACGCTGATGAGGCTGCACTGATATGCACTGATGAGACACCTATAGGTGCCACTGATGTGTACTGATAGGCGGCACTAATAGGTGACACCGTTGAGGAGGTACTGATGATCACTGATTGACAGCACTGGTGGGCACTGCTAGGCAGCACTGGTGGGCACTGCACTGATTGGGACTGCACTGATAATCGGGACACCGATAATCAGTGCCCTGATTATCAGTGTAGATGTCTCTTTTGCACATGCTAGTTATCGGCTCTCCTCTCCTCATGCTGTCAGCGTGAAGAAAGGAATGCTGAAAACTGGCTTGTGTTTGCATTGTGATCAGCTGATCACATGGTAAAGGGCCACTGTGATTGATCCTTTACCCAGATCTGTGATCAACTGTGTCCTAAGGAATCAGTGATCACAGAGTGTGCAGGCAGCGTGATCATGAGAGGACGTCCATGGACGTCCTACCGGCTATGTAAGACTGTGCTGTAGCTGTCTTTCAGCTATAGCACGGGCTGGAACTGGTTAAAGAGGGACCCTCAAAGAGCAGACAACTGACTGTCACACAAGGACTGTCACAGAGGGATCTGGTGAGAGGGTCCCTGACCCACACAACAACCATAACCATCGGTACTCCTGTTTTCAACTAAAGCCCAAGGGAAGACGATTATCCTTCATTGACACCTCTCCCATCAGAAACTAAACTTGGCTTGCAGTCATTTTGATTACTCTTTGTGCACTACTTATTCCTGCATAATACCCTAACATTAGCGCTTCCCAATCCTCTATCCACATTGCATTCCCCTTTTCTTTGAGTGTGTAGGGGAATACCTACTTAAAGGGGCATACCCACTGACTGAGTATAACTCCTCATTTAACTGTTCTCGGTCTTCATGTCCTAGAAACAATGCGCTGTTTTTACGCATCAACTCTAAAAGGGCCCCAACAGCGCCAGCAGAAACTTATAGCAAAGAACTGTTTAGATCTTTTTGCATACCTATGGGCAGAACATGGTTGCTGGTAGAGTATCAAGCAAACAGGCCTAAGCCTAGCCTTTCTTGTCTGAGAGCCCTCAAGTGAACTAGCCTGCTGTACCTATTGTTAGCCCTCCACAGTCACTTGGGGCATATTCTCTCAGCCAGAGAGCAATAGTTTATCCTGTTAGTACTGCAGTACTTGCTGAGTCTACCCTTAAAAATACCTGGGTAATTTTTTTGTATTTGTATTGTACTGTTTTCTCACGAGTTGGCACTGAAATACTGATCTGCTGTGTTACTCTTTTTTTTAGTTTGGTCTGCCAATACAATCTGTTTATTCTCTAAAGGTCAGTGTGTGCCATCTTTGTGTGACTGCTGGGAGACCTCAGCCAAGGTATTCTGGTAGTGTCAGCAGGAGTGAGGTTCTGCCTAGGGCCAGAGAAAGCAGAAGAGTAGAAGTACAGCGCCCAGAGGCGATTCAGTTCGCATGTGTTGCCCTTTACAAGTTTCTCACTCACTCACTCACTCACTCACGACCCAAAATTACCAGCGGCTCCTGTACGGGATTGGGGTTGGGGGTGAACAATGCAAGAGCCTGTATGATGCACTGTGTCAGGTCACCTGTGGCCAGGTGACAAGTGCACCCTGTTGGGGTCAGGGATGCACCACAGTGAACCCTATGGCCGACTGCTGCGATCAGAGAGGAAGCGTGAGCCCAAGATTCCCCAGGGCGCGGAGTCTAAGACCCAGCTTTGTGTTCACCAGAGCCTCTGGTGATGAGGATGGCCTTCGCCGCAGCTGGATCCAGGTCGCGACCCCTGGGGTCCCCAAGGTCACGCTTCGCAGGGAGAGAGGGGAAGCAGCAACCAGGACAAGCGATAGTGATGGGTAAGCCAAGGTCGGGGCAACAGGCAGACAAGGGTAAACAAGGAACAGGCCAAGGGTCAGGGAAACAGGCAAACGGGAGAAGTCAGAGACGAGCCAAGGTCGGTACACAGGAAGGTAAACGTAACACACTGCAGACAGGAACAAAGGTTGAAAAGCACTGCAGACCTGTAGTGCAACAGTTAATATAGAGTTCCTGGGATGGGATAAAAGACAGCCAGAGAGAGGGTCAGGCCTCTATTGGACACATGAGACAGGTAAGCTGCCAGACTTTATTGCATAACCATGACACACTGATCGCAGATGCAATGCTCTGCAGGCTTCAAAAATTTAATAAATGTGCATTTTTTAATTGTATCATTGTTGATGTATTTACAAAAGATGGATTGTTCCTTTAACCTGCTCTAGAACACACAAATCTCGGTTTACAAGTGACACAATCCCCTTTCATGGTCGGGGGTAAACTGTTGTTCCTATTAAACTGATGGTTTACTGCACGCTGAGCTGACTCTTTTGATTGGCAGTGGGAAGCGCGCTCTGTTTGATGCCCCGGCGTACATCTGTGTGTTATTTATTTGCGGTTCACTGACTTGCCTAAGCTTCTTGCAGGAGCTGCAGTGAGAATTATCAAGGGGCCGACTTCTAGCATATGTGCAGACAGCTTAGTGAAGGAGGAAGCCGAGTCTTTTAACATGTTACATGCTTCCGAAAACACTGTTTAAATGAGCAGTCACTGAAACAACACGTTCTTCCTAAATTAAGTCGTGTTTACGCTAATAAAGTCCGCTGCGCAAATTGATTAAATTAAAGAGGAACAAATGAAAAGAAAAATTACTATTTATTTTTAAGCCGTTTGGCTGAATTAGAGGGCCGCTTGTTGGGCATCAATGGTGTAGAGATATGAATGGCAGTGGTGGAAACATATGCTTTCACATAAAGCTGGGGTCTCCAAACCTTCTAAGTAAAGGGCCAATTTACTGTCCTTCAGGCTTTAAGGGGGCAGAGTGTTTCCCAGTATCAGTGCCCCATTATTGGTTTTAATTGGGGGAATAGTGCCCTATCTTTGATATCTTTGAGAAGAATAATGCTCCATCGATGGTGTCAGTAGGGGGAATGATGCTTCTAATTAGTGTCAGATGGTGGAATAGTGCCCCAAGAGCCAGATAAAGGCAAGCGAAGGGCTACATCCGGCCCCCCGGGTCACAGTATGGAGACCACTGACTTGAAGTATACCAACAGCTCAGCCTGCAGCAGACTGATGACATCATCTGAGCCTAGGCAAAGTCACTAGACTGGACCTCGAAGATGGCTTTTGAAAGCTACATTAACCTCTTTGCCAGCCGTGTATTGCATTTATGCATTGGTAAAAAGGGTGGACCTAAACATTCTTTTAGTTAGAAGCTGTCTGTTTCATACCAGAAATACAGTATATACAATATATATGTCGAGAATGTGTGCAAAATCACATGCTTTCCTGAGATGCAGAGAAATGCTTTGCCATTTACCAGACACATAGAGGTGCCATTGATAGTTTTTTGTGCTCGTTTTTGGTGTCGCACACCCCATGTAGGAGCTGCTGGTGAATAGGGATTCCCCACCCTGCACAGCCAGGTACACCAATTTTTCACAGGCACATTTGGGGTACAGCAACTTTTTTTTTTTTTTATTAGGGGTATTGAACTTGGATGGGGATGGGATTTTTATGGGAAACCCACTTGACTGGATCAAAAGTCTATATACACTCTCTGTGTACACGCCTCTTTCTCCAGCACATCACTTGCTTGCAGAACAAAGGTCACAGATCTAGCTGGCACACTTAGTTAGTTGATCTGACAAAGGTAAAAGTCAGATAAAGCAAAGGCCCTTTACAGGCAGGGACCGCGGGCCCCTTTCGTGTATAGAAAAAGTCCAAGTTTCCAGCCACATCCCTGTGGCTACTGATCTCAGCACCCCCTCTTTAGGCACTGCCTGCCCACCTGGTGGAAGCTGCAGCTGCCCCTTTCACTAGCTGGGGGGGGGGGGTATTTATGGGGCAGACGCCATTGGTTCTGGGTTCTTCTTCGTCCAGTGTGGCACCCACCTTTAGGGTGGCCACATCACGGGGCCCCGGCGTTATGGCCTACCTGGCCGGGGCGTGTGTGCCACGCGGTGTTCCTGGTTCCGGGACCATGTTGGTCTGGAGCATTTGAGCAGCGACGGGGACCCAGTGAGCGACTGGGTTCCCACCTTTGAGGATCCCAAGCGGTATTGCTGTTCGGTGGGGAGTCCGTCTGGGGAGCGCGAATGAGAGGCTGGTGATCCAAAAGGATTTCGACAAACCACCGGGGATCCACCGGGGATCAAGGTAGGTGACACAAAAGGATTGATCACCTGTCAGTCGGTACCTGGGCGACATTAAGAAGGAGATCTAGGCGTAATTCACCTAAGGAGGATTGCCTCCGTAACTACAAGTCAGAGAGGGCCTGTGGCAGAGGCGTCTCCCTGACATTCATTCTAAGGAGGGTCTGTGGCAGAGACTTTATCCTACTAAGGTTTGAGTGATACTCCGGCTGCCAGGTCAGTGAGAGAGGCCTGTCCGGGTACACTAAGCCCACTCAGGCAGGTGTGGGGTGGAAAGTGTTACATATGGGAATAGGACTGTTCCAAATACTACGCCTGAATCTGCTGTTCTTCTTCTTGCAAACTCTATCTCTTTCATCACCAGTTCATTGTTTTTACCCGGCTGGGTAATAAAGAGCACAGCAAAGACACGTGTTGCGGACATTCTTTTACTATTGCTATATGCACAAATCACCCATAGGAATTCGGAAGAGCCACGAGGTAAATGTGCCACCCAAAACAACCAGCAGCTCCGTTTAGTGCGGTGCGATTTTACAAAAGAATCTGGGACTTCTTTCCCCGCGTTTCTTGTGGGTAAAGAAAGTAATTGAAATATGGGCTACCCTACATGCAACATGTGGAACAACTTGCGTACGCTCTAGGTCAAACTGTACTCGTATTGACCGTCTCATGCTGGTGCGTTGTGGCAACACACACTAAAATATGAATGTTAACATTTATTACAGCAATATAATAAAACATGCGCATTAACATGTATTACCATAACGCATGATATTGCACCTGCTCTGTGTGGTGCATTGTGGTGCAATTCATTGTGAAAGGCGGCCCAATGCATTGTACAATGGAGACCAACACACATACAACTTAGTGCACCCCACTTGCGTTGTGGTGTGTTGCTTTGCTAAGAAAAGTGTCATGCATGTTTTTTCATCCATTGTAGTGCATTGGCAGCCCGTTCATAATGAATGTTCTGCCCAAACGCAGCGCATTTTAACGCAGATGCATTGAGCTTAACCCCCCTGGCGGTATTCCCGAGTCTGACTCGGGGTTAAACTTTTCTGTTGCGAGCGGTAACATCGAGTCAGACTCGGGCTCGCCTCACAGAATCCACAGGCTTGGTTTACTTACCTTGTCCCTGGATCCAGCGATGCCACCGCGCTGTGTGATCGAGCGGGACCTCGCTCAATTCACACAGTGCCTCTGTGTGCCCCTGATCTCCGTTCCCTGCGACGTTACGACGCACGGGGGCGGAGAATGGCGCCAAATTCAAAAAGGTAAACAAACACCTTACATACAGTATACTGTCATCTTATAGATTACAGTACTGTATGTAAAAAATACACCCCCCCCTTGTCCCTAGTGGTCTGCCCAGTGTCCTACATGTCATTTTATATAATAAAAACGGTTCTTTCTCCCTGCAAACTGTAGATTGTCCATAGCAACCAAAAGTGTCCCATTATGTCAAAAATGGTTTTAGAGCAGCTAGAAAACAGCGATAATAAATTATAATCACTTGCAGAATTGTGCGATAGCGATTTGTGGGGAAATTCGTCATAAAAAAAATAAAAGTAATGACAGCGACAATTCTGCAACTGAGCAAATTTCAGTGATTTTGAGTTGATTACATTATTGAATAATTTTTATTATAATTATATTATTACTTGTTATAATTATTTATAACTATTTATTATATTATAATTTATAATTTTGTTTTTAAAAAAAATTCATGCCTACTAGACTCTTGTTTGGTCAGATTTAAGTGAGTTATTCCTAAGAATTACAGGCCTACAGTATAAAACGCCAAATTTCCTTGCAAATAATGATACCGCTTTCAGCACCTTTTTTTCTGAAATAATCATACCGCCAGGGAGGTTAAGTGTGAATGGGCCTTTATAGACTGGCCTCCAGCAAAACTATCCACTGGTTCTGTCCTACCATTATTACGGTACACTTTTTTTTTTTATATATCATTTACAAAGTCAGTGAAATCTGTCCAGGTTTCGAAGAAGTTTCTACATCAAACCAGCTTCATAAATTCCACCCACACATTGAGCGTGCCATGAAGACAGGCAGATCTGTGTTCTAGACAGCTGCTACCGTCTCTTCTCCCCCTCCCGATGCTCTGTATCCCCTCCTTCCATATATTATAGTAATTCTTAACACCTGCTGTGCCAGTCTAGTCTCCCATCACCGATATGATTAATGAGTCGTAGACGCAGAGAGTTTAGCCTGCAGAGGGCAACATTGCCCATTATTTTAGGCATTGCAACTCTAGGAATTGTATCCTGAATAGTTTGTAATATTTGTCTAATCCTCAGATGCCTAATCTGTGGAATGAGGGCCGCATTTGGTCCTTTGGTTTGTATTTCATGGCACTTGAGCCCCAACAGTCAGTAATCAATGTTATTCCGGCCTACGTGCTTAGGAAAACGATTCATTAAACTGGCTTCTGGTGGTGACATGGCTTGAGTTTATCTCATTCCCCTTTCTTCTTTGTATGTATTTTTTTTTTTATCTCTGACTTCTTTTGATGGCTCTTATTGGGAGGAATATCAAATAAGGTACTAGTAATTTGTAAGGAGGCTGTAAGGGACACCAATGTGGGAGCATTGATTTGTAGTGGATTGGTAAAGGCAGTGATCTGTAGCAGTCTCATGTCACATGTCCCCATGTGGTCTCCTGTAGCATGTCCAACGTCTCAAATTATCTTCTGTTGCACGTCTATATTCTAGGACCACCTCCTGTAGCATGTCTGAAGAATCTGATCATCTTCTGTTATATGTCTGACGTCTCCAACTACTGTGCCTTTAAAAAGTATTTATACTCATTGGCCCAGATTCAGGTAGGGCCGCGCACTGATACGGCGGAGCAGCGTATAGTTTTTACGCTTCGCCTCCGTAAATTACTGGAGCTACGCTGCATTCACAAAGCATTTGCTCCGTAATTTGCGGCGGCGTATCGTAAAAGGGGCCGGCGTAAGCGCGCGTAATTTAAATGATCCCGTAGGGGGCGTGGATCATTTAATTTAGGTGCGTTCCCGCGCCGAACGTACTGCGCATGCTCCGTCGGGAAAATTTCCCAACGTGCATTGCGGTAAATGATGTCGCAAGGACGTCATTGGCTTTGACGTGAACATAAATGGCGTCCAGCGCCATTCACGAATGAGTTACGCAAACTACGCAAAATTTGAAAATCGCGACGCGGGAACGGCGTTCATACTTACAATTGGCTGCGCCTCCTAATAGCAGGAGCAGCCTTACGACAAAACCTACTTACGCAAACGACGTAAAAAACTACTGTTGGGCGCGCGTACGTTTGTGAATCAGCGTAAGTATGCAATTTGCATACTCTACGCTGACAACTACGGGAACGCCACCTAGCGGCCAGCGTCAGAATGCACCCTAAGATACGACGGCATAAGAGACTTATGCCAGTCGTATCTTAGGCTAAAGTCGGCGTATCTAGCTTTCTGAATACAGAAAGTAGATACGCCGGCACAACTAAGCAATTACGCTGCGTATCTATGGATACGCAGGCGTAATTGCTACCTGAATCTACCCCATTGATATTTTCTACATTTTGCATAGCTCCCAACCATGGGCTTCCACTGAACTTTTTTCAGGGGGGGGGGCATCATTTTAAGGTCATCCATGCTCGGTCCCCTTTTAACAATGTCATGAAGGGGAGGGGCTTAGTCATTATTACATAAAGCGCAGGCATGCAAAGGTTTGAGAAACCTGATGCAACTATCAAGCAACTAGCAACTTTAAATAACAATATCATAAAAAATGGAGCCCCGAGGGATATCTGTCATCTACTATTCCCTCACTCACCCGACCGAGAAGTCTTCCTACATGATGGCATGGGAGGCCGACCTCCAACTTGAATGGGACCTGGAGACCTGGCAAGCGGCTTGCTTTGATTCATTTCAGGGTATCTTAACCACTTAAGGACCACCGCATGTATATGTACGTCCACAATATGGCACGTACAGGCACATGGGCGTATAGGTACGTCCTCGCCTATTAGCGGGTGGGGGGTCCGATCGGGACCCCCCCCGCTACATGCGGTGGTCGGGTCCGCTCGGGGAGCGATCCGGGACCACGGCGCGGCTATTTGTTTATAGCCGCTCCGTCGCGATCGCTCCCCGGAGCTGAAGAACGAGGAGAGCCGTGTGTAAACACGGCTTCCCCGTCCTTCACTATGGCGGCGCATCGATCGCGTCATTCCCTTTATAGGGAAGACACGATCGATGACGTCATTCCTACAGCCACACCCCCAAACAGTTGTAAACACATACTAGGTGCACCCTAACTCCTACAGCGCCACCTGTGGTTAACTCCCAAACTGCAACTGTCATTTTCACAATAAAGAATGCAATTTAAATGCATTTTTTGCTGTGAAAATGACAATGGTCCCAAAAATGTGTCAAAATTGTCCGAAGTGTCCGCCATAATGTCGCAGTCACGAAAAAAATTGCTGATCGCCGCCATTAGTAGTAAAAAAAAAATAAAAAAAAAAAATGCAATAAAACTATCCCCTATTTTGTAAACACTATAAATTTTGCGCAAACCAATCGATAAACGCTTATTGCGATTTTTTTTACTAAAAATAGGTAGAAGAATACGTATCGGCCTAAACTGAGGAAAAAAAATGTTTTTATATATGTTTTTGGGGGATATTTATTACAGCAAAAAGTAAAAAATATTGCTTTTTTTTCAAAATTGTCGCTCTATTTTTGTTTATAGCGCAAAAACTAAAAACCGCAGATGTGATCAAATACCACCAAAAGAAAGCTCTATTTGTGGGGAAAAAAGGACGCCAATTTTGTTTGGGAGCCACGTCGCACGACCGCGCAATTGTCTGTTAAAGCGACGCAGTCCCGAACTGTAAAAACACCTTGGGTCTTTAGGCTGCATATTGGTCCGGGGCTTAAGTGGTTAAATACTTCCTTGATGGAAGCAAACTTAAAAGTTCTCATGAGGTGGTATATGACTCCCGCCAGACTTGCGGCCATCTACCCATCATCAGATCCCAGTTGTTTTAGAGGATGCCAACTCCTGGGTTCGATGGTGCATGTCTGGTGGGAATGCCCCCGAATTAGACCAGTCTGGAAGAAGATTTTTAACCTCATCTACACAGTCACTGAATGCTCGGTCCCCAGGTCAGCATCTGTTGCTCTCCTAAACGCTCGGATTCCGGGTATATCCAAGCCCAATCAGAAGCTGATCCGATTTATGCTCCTCGGGGCTAAAATTACCATCGCTAGGGCTTGGAAACAACCCAGGGTTTTCATTAAAGCGGTAAACCGCAAGATTTTGTGGATCATGATGCAGGAAAAGCTGGCCAGCATCCTATCTAACACGAAACAAAAATTTGAAGCTGTATGGGAACCATGGGCATCCCACTGTGGTTTATCTCCAGCTCTAGTTAGGCACATGCTCCCTTCCCTTTCTTTTTCTCTTCCCCCCACTTCTCTTTCTCTTTCCTACCTCTTATCCTTTTAAGATAGTTGTTTGACTTAAGGGTAATGTTTTATATTCGTTTTTTTATAAAAAACAATTTGGCAACACTATAGGCTTAATTGAATTTGTGAGTACGAGCTTACGTATGCTTTTATTGGAGGGGGTGGATTGGGGGGGGGCCTGGCCGGGGCACAGAATGATCCCATTAGAGGTGCCCGGGACAGGTAGGACTCCCCTGAGCGAGTGACCACTATATTCATTTTTTTTCCTCCCCTTCCTCTGTTAGCAAGCTCGTATATTTCCTTTAATCAGCCTACAATCAGGCAATATGAAGTCGGTTGAGGCCTTGTTGCTGACATTTTGCCTTATTTGTTGAATGTTTTGATGTTGTAGACACGGCCTTTGGTCATACTGTAATTGTATTCTATATTTGTAAAAATAAAAATCTATTGAAAGAAAAAAAAAATGGAGCCCCCACCCCCAAGGAAATAACAACCCCCTCCCCCTCTCTGTCAGCTGGAGCTAGAAGAGAGAGCGGCTCTAATTGGATTCGCCGTGCCGCCGCCTTGCTTCCTGCCCGCTGTTTTTCTCACCGAGGATCATGGTTCTAGGGGGGAGGAGCGGACGCCCATGCTCCCAACTGTCCCTGATTTGAGGGACTGTCCCTAATTTGGAGCAATGTCCCTCTGCCCCTCTTTTCTCCTCATTTGTCCCTCATTTTGGTCATATATATATATATATATATATATATATATATATATATATATATATGTCTATACGATGCACCAGTGCAAAATCTTTCATCCAATTTCTAAAGGTCTGCATTTGTAAATTTACAAGCCAATATAAAAGGTATAGTGGTGGTGAAAAAAGCCCTTGTAGATTTAATTAACCTTTTTTGGGGTTAATTCTCCTTTAAGGGGGTGTGGCAGGGGGCGTGTCCTATGCCTACATACGTTTGCTAGTAGGTGTCCCTCATTCCCATCTCAAAATGTTGGGAGGTATGCATTTTGTCATGTTGAAACCAAAAACGTAAATGTATTTTATTGGGATTTTATGTGATAGACCAACACAAAGTGGCACATAATTGTGAAGTGGAAGGAAAATGATAAATCGTTTTCAAACTTTTTTACAAATAATAATCTGAAAAGTGTGGCGTGCATTTGTATTCAGCCCCCTTTACTCTGATACCCCTAACTAAAATTTTGTAGAACCAATTGCCTTCAGAAGTCACCTATTTAGTACATTGAGTCCACCTGTGTGTAATTTAATCTAAGTATAAATACATATGTCCTGTGAAGCCCTCAGAGGTTTGTTTGAATAAACAGCATCATGAAAGCCAAAGAACACACCAGACAGGCCAAGATAAAAGTTGTGGAGAAATTTAAAGCAAGGTTAGGTTATAAAAAAATTATCCCATCTCATGGAGCAATAGGAGAGCAATAATCGGAGAAGCAGCCAAGAGGTCCATGGTAACTCTGGAGGAACTGCAGAGATCCACAACTCAGGTGGGAGAATCTGTCTACAGAACAACTACTAGACATGCACTCCACAAATCTGGCCTTTATGGAAGAGTGGCAAGTACGAGAAGCCATGTGGGGGACACAGCAAACGTGGAAGAAGGTGCTCTGGTCAGATGAGACCAAAATTTAACTCTTTGGCCTTAAAGTGAAATGCTGTGTGTGGTAGAAAACTAAAGGTTCGTACACACGGTCGGACATCCAACAAAATTTCCCTTGGATTTTTGTCTTAATTGATTTGTCCGATCACACCCATAGCATACACACGCTCGGACTTTTCTGCAAACTTTTCTAACACTTTCCCAACATCACGTGGTTTTACTTGCTCTTTACCGCCACCCTTTGGTTAACTTCTGCTATTGTTGGTTGAGTTTAACATTGGTTCTGAGCATGCGCATTTGTACTTTGTCCAAAAGTCCGATGGTTTGCTGTACACACGGTCGGACAAGGCACCATCGGACTTTTGTTGCCAGAAAGTTGGTCCGTTCGCAGACCCAACTTTTTGTCCGATGAAAGCCAAAAAAGTTGGTCTGATGGAACGTACACACGGTCGGACAAATACGAAAAGTGCCGGATTTTGAAGTTGGTTGGGCAAAAGTCCGACCGTGTGTACGGGGCTTTACACTGCACATCACCCTGAACACACCATCCATTCCCACTGTGAAACACGGTGGTGGCAGCATCAAGTTGTGGGGATGCTTTTTTTCAGCAGGGACAGAGAAGCTGGTCAGGGTTGATGGGAAGATGGATGGAGCCAAATACAGGGCAAATTTAGAAAAAAAACCTGTTGGAATCTGCAAAAGACTTGAGACTGGGGCGGAGGTTCACCTTCCATCAGGACAACGACCCTAAACATACAGCCAGAGCTGGTTTAGATCAAAGCATATTCCCATGTTAGAATGGCCCAGTCAAAGTCCAGACCTAAATCCAATTGAGAATCTGTGACAAGACTTGACAATTGCTCTTCACAGACGCTCTCCATCCAATCTGACAGAGCTTGAGATATTTTGCAAAGAAGAATGGGCAAAAATGTCCCTCTCTAGATGTGCAAAGCTGGTAGAGACATCCCCAAAAAGACTTGCAGCTGTAATTGCAGTGAAAGGCGGTTCTACAAAGTATTTATGCAGGGGGCTGAATAGAAAATGCACGCCACATTTTTCAGGTTTTTATTTGTAATAAAATTTTAAAGCCACTCATCATTTCCTTCCACTTCACAATTATGTGCCACTTTGTGTTGGTCTATCACATATAATCCCAATAAAATATGTTTTTTGGTTATAACATGACAAAATGTGAAACATTTCAAGGGGTATGAATACTTTTTCAAGGCACTGTATATTGCACATTCACATCAGTCCCTGCTCTGAAGGATCTTACAATACAAAGTCTCTAACTCACATTCATACATACACATACAGTATTAGGGCCAATATAGACAGGAGCCAATTTACCTACAAGCATGTCTTGGGAGTGTGGGAGGAAACCCACACAGGTACAGGGAGAACATGCAAACTCCAGGCAGGTAGTGCCATGGTTTGGATTCAAACTGACAACCCTAGTGCTGCTAAGCAGGAGTGCTAACCACCTAGCCACTGCACTTAATGAAACATTTTCAAGTCTAAACAGTTCAATTAGGTGAATTTAGAATTTCTGCTCGGCCAGCAGCAAAATTGGCAATTTAGTGGAAATACTATTGCAATTCTTCCAAATCCAGGGAGGGTAGTGGGGGATCTTCATAAGAACAGCAGGGTTGCAGAGCTGGTTACACAGCGCAGAGATCGCAACAATAGAGGCTTCATGAGATAGTGGAAACTATCACTAGAGTTTAACCACTTCAGCCCCGGACCATAATGCTGGTCAAAGACCAGAGCACTTTTTGCAATTCGGCACTGACAATTGCGCGGTCGTGCGACGTGGCTCCCAAACAAAATTGGCGTCCTTTTTTTCCCACAAATAGAGCTTTCTTTTGGTGGTATTTGATCACCTCTGCGGTTTTTAGTTTTTGCGCTATAAACAAAAAAATATTTTTTACTTTTTACCATAATAAATATCCCCAAAAATATCTGAAAAAAAAAAAAATTCCTCAGTTTAGGACGATACGTATTCTTCTACATATTTTTCGTTAAAAAAAATCGCAATAAGCGTTTATTGATTGGTTTGCGCAAAAGTTATAGCGTTTACAAAATAGGGGGTAGTTTTATGGCATTTTTATTAATATTTTTTTTTTACTAGTAATGGCGGCGAACATCGATTTTTTTTCGGTACTGTGACAATATGGCGGACACTTCGGACACTTTTGACACATTTTTGGGATCATTGGCATTTTTATAGCGATCAGTGCTATAAAAATGCATTGATTACTATAAAAATGCCACTGGCAGTGAAGGGGTTAACACTAGGGGTCGGGGAATGGGTTAAGTATGTTCCCTGGGTGTGTTCTAACTGTAGGGGGGGTGGACTCACTAGGGCAAATGACTGATCGCTGTTCAAACATTGTATGAACAGACAGTCAGGCATTTCTCCCCCTGACAGGACCGGGAGCTGTGTGTTTACACACACAGCTCCCGGTCCCCACTCTGTAACGAGCAATCACGGGTGCCCGGCGGTGATTGCGACCACCGAGCACGCACGGGAGTCAGGAGCGAGTGGGGGGCGCACGTGCGTGCCTCCGGCGGTGCGGGCACACCCCCAGTGGCCGCGGCGAGAGCCGACGTAGAGCTACGGGCTCTCGCGCAGGAGAGCCGACCTGCCGCCGTAGAACTGCGGCGGCTGGTCGGCATCTAGTTAACATTCCAGCATCTACCAAATGCTGAAATATCAGTTTTGGGTGGACTGTCCCTTTAAATTCTCTAACGTAGAAAACTCCATGGAATTTCTTCCTTATCTGCATTCTAAATGCACTTCTGCTTCAGGTTTGTGTAAAGGAGTTTTTTTTCCCTGGGCTCCAATATCATCTATTTAGAGCATCAGTTTCACCTTGAAGTGGCTTGTCCGGCCGGAATGGCTGCCTCCATTGGTCATGCTTGATAAATCTCATTTACAGCAGGCAGCAGTGGAGTGTAATGGAAAGCATTCGAGCACAAATCACTCTCGCCAGACTACTTAAGAAAGAATCAATCGGTGAAAGGTGGAAAAATGCTACTTGACTTAAGCGCCGCTGTCTTACCGAAAGAATTTGTTTTGTTCCTAATTGTGTTTGCACGGGATGATGTATTTTCATAGAGCTCCAGTCATCTCTATCATTGATGCTCAACCCATAGTTGAAAATTGTTCATAATCTACAGGAATGTGCCTGCAACAATTTTCGATATGTCCGTAATTTTAAAGCTTAGAGCTGTAAAATAAATAAATAAATGAACGTGGATCTCCATCTAAGACTTTTTCTTTTGCATGGGGAAGAGTTGGAACCTCTGTGAGATGTTGATGTCTGGGGCCACATTGGGAAGATTCACCTTAACTTACTGTCCCAGTGACCACAGTTAGAAGTAGGGGTGTATCTTCCCAGTGAAGACACAGAGAGCATCAAAAGCCTGATGGTGGTCCTAATGCATTGGGTCCTCGCTGTATTGGGAAATAAAGAGAAAAGTTATGCCTTGTACACACGATCGGAATTTCCGATGAAAAAAGTCAGATGGAATTTTTTCATCGGATATTCCGACCATGTGTGGGCCCCATCGTACTTTTTTCTATTTGAGTTTCGAATTAGAACATGTTTAATTTTTTTAATCGGAAATTCCGATTGTCTGTGTGACTGCTCAGAATCAGGTCAACGCATGCTCGAAAGCATTGAACTTAATTTTTCTCGGCTCGTCTTAGGCCCCATACACACGGGAGGATTTATCCGCGGATACGGTCCAGCGGACCGTTTCCACGGATAAATCCTCTCGAGGATTTCCGCGGATTTCTATGCGATGGAGTGTACACACCATCGCATTGAAATCCGCGCCGAAATCCTCTGGCGATGACGTGTCGCGCCGTCGCCGCGATTATGACGCGGCGACGTGCGCGACGCTGTCATATAAGGAATTCCACGCATGCGTCGAATCATTACGACGCATGCGGGGGATCCCTTCGGACGGATGGATCCGGTGAGTCTATACAGACCAGCGGATCCATCCGTTGGGATGGATTCCAGCAGATAGATTTGTTTGGCATGTCAGCAAATATTCGATCTGCTGGAATCCATCCCAGGGGAGAAATATCCACGGAAACAGATCCGCTGGAGTGTACACACCATAGGATCTATCCGCTGAAACCCATTTGCTGGGATTTTTCAGCGGATGGATTCTATCGTGTGTATGGGGCCTAAGGCCCCATACACACGATAGAATCTATCCGCAGATAAATCCCAGCAAATGGGTTTCTGCGGATAGATCCTATGGTGTGTACACGCCAGCGGATCTGTTTCCGCGGAGAAATCTCCTCTGGGATGGATTCCAGCAGATCGAATATTTGTTGTGCTGCACAACATATCCATCTGCTGGAATCCATTCCAACGGATGGATCCGCTCGTCTGTACAGACTTACCGGATCCATCCGTCCAAAGGGATTCCCCGCACGCGTCGTAATGATTTGACGCATGCGTGGAATTCCTTATATGACAGCGTCGCGCCCGTCGCCGCGTCATAATCGCGGCGACGGCGCGACACGTCATCGGCAGAGGATTTCCGCGCGGATTTCAATGGGATGGTGTGTACACTCCATCCCATCGAAATCAGCGGATTTCTTTGAGAGGATTTATCCGTGGAAACGGTCCGCTGGACCGTATCTGCGGATAAATCCTCTCGTGTGTATGGGGCCTTAGTGTTTTACTTCACTGTGTTTTGGACGGCCGGAATTTGGTCTGACAGTGTGTATGTGTAGCGCCCATGTACTTTATAGTACTGGTGCTAGTCAAATTTAAGGGTAGATCAAAGTATAGTTAGACTCTGATCCTGATTGTTAGATGTGAGAATTGGGCCTCTGTCTCAGCTTGGCTGTGCTGTGGGTCATTCTGCTATATCGGGGTGTTCTTTCAGCCCCGGTACTGCAGGTGGCAGCGGTGGAGCCAAGGTTTGGGTGCTCTTTCAAGCAGCCAATCACGAGGGTTTGTCCTCGCTGTGCATGCTGGGGAGGGGTATTTATGTGACAGACACCATTGGTTCTGGTTCTTCTTCGTTCAGTGTGGCACCCACCTTTAGGGCACCCCGGCGTTATGGCCTACCAGGCCGGGGCGTGCGTGCCACGCTGTGTTCCTGGGACCATGCTGGCCCGGAGCATCTGAACCAGCGATAGGGACACAGTGAGCGACTGGGTTCCCTCTTTTGAAGATCCCAAGCTGGGTGCCGTTCGGTGGGGGAGTCCGTCTGAGGAGCGCCATTGAGAGGCTGGCAGTCCAATAGGGCTTGGACAAAACCACCGGGGATCACAGGTAGCCGGACACTGCGGGACTGATCAACTGTCAGTCTATACCTGGGCGACAAGTTGAAGGAGATCCAGACGTAACTCAACCAAGGAGGCATATCTCCAAGAATTCTACCCAGAGTGGACCTGTGGCAGAGGTATCTTCTGAGGCTCTTTGAGAGGGGTCTGTGGCAGAGACTTTCTCCCAAGTTCAAGTTCACCAAGGAGGGTCTGTGGCAGAGACTTTATCCTATAATTGTCCGAGTGATACTCCGGCTGCCAGGTCAGTGAGAGAGTCCTGTCCGGGTACACTGAATCCACTAACCAAAAATTATTACAAATTCCCAAAGCCTGATATAAGACCAAAGTAGTTTTTCAGTTCAAGGACCTCGACTATGGAACGCTTTACCAACTAATATTCAAATGGAAATTGATCACCTGGCCTTCAGAAAAAAACTAAAGACCCATCTATTCTGAGGGTTAAACTGAAGGAAAATGGATGCCAAGCGCCTTGAGGCGATTCAGTTTGCATTTGTAGCGCTATATAAGTAATTCACTCACTCCGGCGGGAGTGGCGCAGAGAAGTGTTACGTTTGGGAGCAGGCCTGTTTCCTATCATTACGCCTGAATCTGCTATCCTTCCTCCTTTCAACTTTACTTTCCTCACAACAAGTTTATTGTTTTTACGCGGCTGGGTAATAAAGAGCACATCAAAAAAGCACCTGTCGTGGACATTCCTTTACTTCTGTTTATGCACATACGCATCATTCACCCCTAGAGAATTCGGAGAAGCCACGAGGTAACACGCCGCTCAATAATCCAGCAGCTCCAATGGGGGTAATGCTACATATGCAAGACAGCTTGAACGGAATTCCGATGGAAAATTCCATCGGATTTTATCCTACCGGAAATTCCGATCGTATATAGGGCATTAGAATGTTTACTTTAAGGAGCAATTCAAAACAACAATTAGGCCCCTTTCTCATGTGCGTTTGTGGATGAAAAAGCGACATACATTGGTCCCTATGTGATTGCGGGTGTCAGCAGTTAAACATCCGCTGACACCCGTAAACACCCGCCTCCGCAAAGATCCGATTTTGCGGACGGAAGAAAACCCTATTTTTTCCTCCGTCTGCGGATCGGATGAACACGGACACGCGGTCTGTGTTCATCCGATCCCCCCATAGGGGAGAGCGGAGAAAAGACAGGGCGGTCCCTGCACAGTGTGCGCAGACCGCCCTGTCAGCCGCCGGCTCAGCGGGGATATACGGAGCGATCCCCGCTGAGCTTACGGACAAACAGAGGCGGATCATTACTGATCTGCCCCGTGTGAAAGGGCCCTAAAAGTTAAAATAGCTTATTAGGCCCCTTTCACACCGACAAATAGAATAGTGATTTTAGCAGCAGATTCTCAAGTTATCTACCGCAGCTAAAAGCACACAGTGCTTTCCTATGGCCCCATTCACACACTGCGTTGAGCTGCGGTTTCATTACATGCGGTTAGGTGCAGATAGAAAAAATAAAATTGACTGCGTCCAGGAACGATTTGGCGCAGCTATCTGCATATGACTGCAGGTAATCGCAGTGCACTGTGTCAGCTGAGTTTGGTATGAATCATGAGGGGAACTCCACGCCAAATTTTAAATAAAAAAACGGCATGGGTTCCCCCTCCAAGAGCATACCAGGCCCTTGGGTCAGGAAAGGGGGTGGGGACGAGCGAGCGCCCCCTTCCTGAACCGTACCAGGCCGCATGCCCTCAACATGTTGACGAGGACAAGGGCCTCTTCCCGACAACCTTGGCCGTTGGTTGTTGGGGTCTGCGGGCGGGGGGCTTACCAGAAACCCGGGAGCCCCCTTTGATAAGGGGGCCCCCAGATTCCGGCCCCCACCCTATGTGAATGAGTATGGAGTACATCGTACCATTCACCTAGGCAGCTCCGGGGGTCTTCTTCCGACTTCGGGGATCCTCTTCCGACTTCTCCGCTCTCCGTTTTTTTCTGCCTTCTGCCAGGCTCCTCCGCTATCTTCTTCCAGCTCTTTTACTAGCGGTGGCCCCCGTCTTCTCCCTTCTTCCGACTTCGGGGGTCTTCTTCCAACTTCTCCGCTCTCTTCTCCCGTTCTCCAGTTTACACCGCATCCAATCTGCATAACATTTTAAAATACATTTATTTTAATGAGGCTGGTTCACATATGTGTGATGCATTCGCACTGCGCATTGCCCAAAAAAGTGTGCATTTTCTAGGCATTGCGATGCGAATTGTCTGCACATTATCTTCTATGGGAACACAATTTTTGCAGATGAGTTCCGTTCTGAACAGGAATTCTCTCCCTACAAAGCAGACGAACCGCTGAACAGCTTTGTTTTCTCTTTGCAGAGAATACAGAGCTGGAATCCGCACTGCACAAGTGTGAACCCAGCCTTAGCAGCAAGATCACCTCTTTCCCCATAGCACAGATTCCCCCCTTTACTAAATACCAAAGCCCTTCTTCCCCCACTGATCACCAGTGCCCTACTTTCCCCACTGAGCACCAATTTCCATCCTTTACCCCCACTGAACACCAACATCTCCCTTTCGCCACCGTTAGTAAATAACCCCCACAGTTTTTAATTTTAGCAATATGTGTAGTTAGAATTCGACTGGAGTTCAATGTAATATTCGATCCGAATTTCCGAAATTTAGACGAATATCACTACGTTATTCGGAGCATTCGGTAAAATTTGTTTATAGTGTAATTCGGGCATTCGGATTTATATCCGAATCTCTGAATAACGAAAAATTTGTCTGAATATTAATTCGGGAAAAAACGGACCGCACATGTCTACTTACAATAATAAATCAATGCATGATAAAATATGATATTATCAATATATATCAATATATAATTACAGGCGAAAATAAAAAAAAAGAGGATTTCATCAGCTATTGTTTAAAAAAAAAGAAAAAATTAACGTCCCTTTTAAAACGGAACATAAGACTTATGCCGCGTACACACGATCATTTTTCGGCATTAAAAAAAACGTTGTTTTTCAGCATGTCCAAAAAACTAAGTTTTTCCAACTTCATCATTAAAAACGACGTTGCCCACACACCATCGTTTTTAAAAAATGATGAACAAAGCGCGGTGACGTACAACACGTACGACGGCACTCTAAAGGGGAAGTTCTATTCGCCTTTGGGCTGCTTTTAGCTGATTCCGTGTTAGTAAAAGACGATTCGCGCTTTTGTGTCTGTTACAGCATGATGAATGTGCTTACTCCATTATGAACGGTAGTTTTACCAGAACGAGCGATCCCGTCTCATAACTTGCTTCTGAGCATGCGCGGGTTTAAAACTTTGTTTTTGCCCACACACGATAATTTTTTACAACCCAAAAAACTACATTTTTTAAAACGACGTTAAAAAATGCAGCATGTTCGGAAAAAAAAATTGTCGTTTTTCAGAAGCCGAAAAATGATGTGCAGCCCACACACGATCATTTTAAATTACGTTTTTAAAAACATCGTTTTTTTTCATGCCGAAAAAAAATTATCGTGTGTACGCAGCATAAGGGTCATATATCCAGCAGGTTTCCATCTTGGAAATTTCCCACCAGACAAAACCTCCAATGTGGAGTAAATCTATCAATGGCCAAAAACAGAGAGCCCTCAGGGTTCTTATTGTGGTGCTGGGCATAGTGCTTAGAAACACAGGCCCAGATTCACTAAAGAGATACGACGGCGTATCTCCTGATACGCCGTCGTATCTCTGTTTTAGGGTCTTCTTAACTATGCGACTGATTCATAGAATCAGTTACGCATAGTTAGCCCTAAGATCCGACAGGTGTAATTGTTTTACACTGTCGGATCTTAGGATGCAATACCGCGGCCGCCGCTGGGGGGAGTTTGCGTCGTAAACCAGCGTCGGGTATGCAAATTAGGAGTTACGGCGATCCACGCCGGTTTTTCGCGTTCGCTACGTCGCTGCTAGTCTAGTTTCCCGTCGCAAAGTTAGTCGTCGTTTTTGGTGCCCTAACTTTACACAGCACACGTATGTGCTGTATAAAGTATGGCCGTCGTTCCCGCGTTGAAATTTGAAAATTTTTCCTTCTTGCGTAAGTCGTCCGGGAATATGGAAGTACGCTACGCACGTCGCCGTTCGAAAAAATGACGTCACTTCGCGCAAAGCATGGCAGGAAATTCAAAAGGGAGCATGCGCAGTAGGTCCGGCACGGGAGCGCGCCTAATTTAAATGGCACACGCCCCTTTGAATTACGCGGGCTTACGCCGGAGGCCGCCAGCGGGAGTTTTCTCGCAAGTGCTTTGTGAATCAGGCACTTGCGATGAAAACTTGCGGCGGTGTAACGTATCTACGATACGTTACGCCGCCGCACTTCTGCGTGAATCTGGCCCAATATGTTCTGTGATACCTCGCCTGATATTGGCTATATGTTCCTTCACCCTTCAGAAACATTTTTCTAATATCAGGCAAGGTTTCCCTAGGGCTAGGACTCATTTATTTTAAGTCCCCATTTACATAGGGTGAATATCTGCGTACCCAATGCAGGGCCATCTTTGCCCAGCACATAGATGCATAGGCATTGCTTGCATTTCTGTGCCGGTGCCCTGTTGTTCTCTATTGGGACATGCAGCTGCATGGGCAAAGCCGCTGGACATGCTTGTGCATATGGCAATTTGATAATGGGGCCCTAAAACGTTTTTGCGCAGAATTGTCCTTTAAGGTATAATTTTCCTTAATTTTCCATCTTGGCTGGAGTTCACTTTTAATTTTGGGTTGACAATCCTGGCATCATGTAAAGTGTTCACTGCAGAGATGATATAATCAGAATTTTGTTAATGATGTTTTTAATTTGTTTTACTGCATATTATTTGATCCTGCTTTCTTTAGGTGCATTGAGTACTTTCTAATCTTAGCAAACTATATTGAAGGGCCCTAAAATTACACAATTGATTCAGGCTTTTAAGTTGTTGCTGTATATGGGTCTACACCGTGGGAACCTCACCAGAGACGTCCATTAATTGCATGCTTCCGAAAAAATTTCACCTACCCACTTAGAGAACATTGAGCGCTAGTTGAGAATTTGTCGAGTTTTCCTCTGTGCTAAGTAATTAGTATGGAGAAGGCATACAGTACAGCATGAATGACATTTTATTCTCTCCCACAGACAGGAGTAAAATGAATTAAACTCCAGATAAAAAAAATAATATTGCCCCCGGTTCAGCAGCAACAATTGATAGGTGATATGAGTGAAACAAACAGTGGGGAAGTTGTGCAGCTTGATTCCACATTGGCACTACATTTCGTAGGGGCTCAGACTCTCCTGGAGGCCCAGCTTTTCCTAAAATTTTAACAAAACATACCCCACCTATAGGTTAATACATAAGATATGGTCGAAGGCAAAACAACTACAGAAGGTGTCGGGATTTACTACTTATTGCCCACTTTGGAATAAATCATACTTATTCAGAATTGGTGAAGCTGCAGGTCTCAGGCAGATGGCTAGTATATGGTATCACTCATCTTTGCCATGTTTTTAACAGTGGCAAGCTACTACCTTTCACTCAGCTACAATCCCACTAAAGGGTGTCAAAAAACTATGCACTTCCCCTATCTGCAACTACTAGGATGACCACATTTCCAAACTACCATTCAGGGACACCCTCCCTTTCCAAAAATCAGCTTGTGCTGTAACGAATCACAGCACAATGATTGGACACAAGAGGCGGGATTTATGATTTCTCCAATCACACACAGGGATTGTGCTCCTCCAGGCATTCCCGGCATTCCCGGCCAGGACAAGTACTGTCAGTGAGTAAAGTGGTGAAGTGGCGGCCTTTTTTGGGGGCATCAGATTGGCCTGGGGGTGGCTGTGTCAGTTTCATTCCCGGGACACTGTATTGTCCTGGAATGAATGTGCCCGGGACAGACCTGCAAAATGCGGGACTGTCCCGGGCAATCCGGGACACGTGGTCACCCTAGCAACTACAGCATGCCATTAAGGCGCAATCCTCCCTGGGGATACCTACTGTAACAGGAGTGACTTTAGGGGCACAGGGTGAATGAGAACCCCACTATGGTCTGTGCTAGTCACATTTAATGCGGTCAGATATTGTATATATTGTATATATATATATTGTGTGTTGGCTGATGTATATTAGTAAGCTTGCTGTGATGAAAGGGGTGGGGTGTGATTGCATTCCATTGTCTATTGTGGTAATTAAAGCGGGAGTTCACCCATTTATTACATTTTTTTTTTTTATCCCCTTAGATTCCTGCTCGTTCGGTCTAGGGGAATCGGCTATTTGTATTAAAATATGAGCAGTACTTACCCGTTTTCGAGCTGCATCTTCTTCCGTCGCTTCCGGGTATGGGTCTTCGGGAGCGGGCGTTCCTTCTTGATTGACAGGCTTCCGACGGTCGCATCCATCGCGTCACTCGTAGCCGAAAGAAGCCGAACGTCGGTGCGGCTCTATACTGCGCCTGCGCACCTACGTTCGGCTTCTTTCGGAAAATCGTGACGCGATGGATGCGACCGTCGGAAGCCTCTCGGAAGACTGTCAATCAAGAAGGAACACCCATTCCCGCAGCCCATACCCGGAAGCGACGGAGAGGATGCATCTCGTAAACAGGTAAGTACTGCACATATTTTAAAACAAATTGCCGATTCCCCAAGAGAAAACGAGCAGGAATCTAAGGGGAAAAAGTGCCCTCTAAGGGTGAACCCCCGCTTTAAGTCTGCTATGTGGATTGGAGCTTGGTAGACAGTCTGAATACCTATTATGGGATGTTAAAGTGTCTTGCTGTGAGGAAAGGGGGGGGGAATCACTCCAGCAAACCCCCCTCCCCTGCTAAGACTGTTTACTGAAGGAGAAGTTTGAACACACCTGACCTGTATCACCATTGTCATTGGACAATTTAACCCACCCTGTTTCCCAAGGGTGGGAGGGATGTATTTTGAAGAGAAATGTGTTACCATGTGCAGATAATAAAGATTCATTCCCTGTTTTGAACCTCAACCTGAGCTGTGTGTCTCGTTTCTGGGGGAAATTCTTATCGGTCGTGTTCGTTTGCCTGATTGTGGAGTGTCGATAAGGTGTCTTGGGTGGAATGGAATATCGTGTACGGATTTAACCCCTGTCCCATTTGGGGTTCCGTTACAATTGGTGGCAGCAGTGGGATGATCCCACAGCCTTAAAGGACAGCTACAAGGACACAGGACAATGGAGACACAGTAGGAACGGCTGAAGCTCTCTACCCTCAAGGACTTACTGGAGAGCCGGGGCAGAGCAGCCAGAAACCATAAGAAGATGGACGTGATCACAGAACTTGTCCAAATGGATGGAGCGGAAAGACCCAACATAACGGAAAGGCCCAGCGTAACAGACAGGACCCTGGAGGAAGAAAGTTTTGATCGGGCTGTTAAGCTAAGACTGGCACACTATGGTCCTAACCCTCCACCGGAGATCATAGACCGAGTTATAGCTGCTGTGGACGCAAATTGGCTACGGCAAAGACGTTCTGCAGCAGCAGAAGTCACAGCAGCACCAACTGAAAGGAGAAAGATACATTTTGCTGCTTTTAAGAACTTCATTGAAACTGAAGGGGAGATTGATGGGTACCTTGCTGATTTTGAACGGCAATGTGCCCTACACCGGGTGCCCACAGAGGAATGGGTTACCATTTTGTCTGGGAAATTGTCCGGCCGGGCCAGTGAAGCATTCAGGGCCATTCCAGACAAGGATATTATGAACTATGGACTGGTAAAAGAAGCACTTTTGGCCAGGTATGCCGTCACACCAGAGGCATACCTGAGGCGGTTCCGAGAGACGAGCAAGCAGACTGGAGACTCATATACCGAGTGGGCATGCCGCCTACACCGCACAGCATCCCACTGGGTCGATGGATGCCAAGCAGAATCCGGGGAAGAGGTGCTGCAGGTGTTCCTGCTGGAGCACTTCTTTGACAAACTGTCCCGGGAAGTCAGAGAATGGGTCCGGGACAGAAACCCTTTCTCCTTGTCTGAAGCAGCTCGCCTGGCGGACGAATACACAGACGCCCGCAAACTGGACAACTCTGTGGTCAAGACCACAGCTCGGGTGGATTATGGATCAGCGGCACCCCCGCCGCCTATTGCCTACAAACCCCAGTCGGACCGTCCTACAACACCACCTCCAGCGGCCACTTATCCTCAGAAGCCTAGGTTCAACTCCCAGGACTACTCACAGTCCATCAGGTGTTTTGGGTGTAAACAGCTAGGACACAGAAAGCTAGACTGTCCATTGAATCCACCCAGGCAGTCAGTCATGGAGACAGCCAGAAAGGGGGAACCCCCGCACACCCATGCCTGCGGCCCACTGCGTTGAGGAGGAAGAACATTGGGACGTTCTGCACGAGGCAGATCCGATACAAGCAGCTAACCAGGACAACAGACAGCAACACAGGCAGACTGTCTGGGTCAATGGAAAGGTAGCCAATGGACTACGCGATTCTGGGGCCACGATGACTCTGCTACAGAAGAAACTCATCCCAGAGAGCCAGCACACCGGAGACACCGTAGCCATAAGAGTAGCGGGAGGCACCGTCTTCCGGCTACCCGTTGCCCGGGTTCACCTGGATTGGGGGGTTGGTTCGGGACATGTGAATGTGGGGGTGATGAAGGATTTGCCAGCAGATGTACTACTGGGGAATGATTTGGCCCCCCTTATTTCTGCGTACGCCCCGATGTGCCCCGCTGAAGCCCACACAGTGACTACCTGTGCCCAGACCCGCGTTGCTGGAACCAACTCGCTTGCTGCTGAGACCCGGGTAAGACTACCTTCCCCGACATGTACTGTAGATCCGGCACAATATCACAGTCTAAAATGGGAATGTGACAAGTTGGCCAGCGAGAAATCAGAGATGCAACGACACTATGTCATGTATTATGAGATGTCCCGTGGCTTGAACATTGAAATGCACAAACAGGCGGAAATTGTCAAAAGATTAAATGGGATTTGCATCCAGGTGGTGCCTTATCTGTCCCAAGAGCATCAGCAACAGGTTTTGGGAGCCATTGAGAGAGCAAAGCAAGTGACTGTTCCAGAGCTGAACTCCATTATTCACCTTCACCATCAGCTACCGACCTGGTAAGCCAGATGGCAATGCTGATGGTTTATCCCGGCAAACAGACGTTATCCCGGCCTCCTAGTTCCGGACATCCCCAAGTTGACCCGAAAAGGATCAAGCTGGGTCTGCCAGTAGGGTTGCCACCTCATCCCTTTAAAACAGAACACATATTAATTACACAGGTTCTGTGGCTAATTAAGGTGGTAATTAGACTCATTTGGTGCCTTACCTGCATTAAATTAGCCTCAGAACCTGTGTAATTCATATGTGTTCTGTTTTAAAGGGATGAGGTGGCAACCCTATCTGCCAGAGTGTTCCACAAGGAGGGAGCCATGTAACAGGAGTGACTTTAGGGGCACAGGGTGAATGAGAACCCCACTATGGTCTGTGCTAGTCACATTTAATGCGGTCAGATATTGTATATATTGTATATATATATATTGTGTGTTGGCTGATGTATACTAGTAAGCTTGCTGTGATGAAAGGGGTGGGGTGTGATTGCATTCCATTGTCTATTGTGGTAATTAAGTCTGCTATGTGGATTGGAGCTTGGTAGACAGTCTGAATACCTATTATGGGATGTTAAAGTGTCTTGCTGTGAGGAAAGGGGGGGTATCACTCCAGCAAACCCCCCTCCCCTGCTAAGACTGTTTACTGAAGGAGAAGTTTGAACACACCTGACCTGTATCACCATTGTCATTGGACAATTTAACCCACCCTGTTTCCCAAGGGTGGGAGGGATGTATTTTGAAGAGAAATGTGTTACCATGTGCAGATAATAAAGATTCATTCCCTGTTTTGAACCTCAACCAGAGCTGTGTGTCTCGTTTCTGGGGGGAATTCTTATCGGTCGTGTTCTTTTGCCTGATTGTGGAGTGTCGATAAGGTGTCTTGGGTGGAATGGAATATCGTGTACGGATTTAACCCCTGTCCCATTTGGGGTTCCGTTACACCTACGTTATCTCCAACCCCTCTTTTTAACATAATGCGGCAGTCCACCTCCACCAAATGGTTCATTTTTAGATGCTATATGATGTTATTGGTGGAATACTGTATCTGTATAGATTCCCTAATTCGGCAATGTGAAAATGGGAGAAAGATGTGGGTGTCATAGATGAGGAGCATTGGTCTGAGGCCCTGAAGTCTGTATGCGGATGCTCATTGAATGTCACTCAAAGGCTGTCCCAGTTGTATATTCTATTACAGGTTCAACATACCCCCCTCAAACTGTTTAATATACACTAGGGCTTCGTCAGCAGTTTTTCCGGTGTGAATTCTAAGCACAGGGCTAGTCAACAAGCTGCTGACTAGCCCTGTGCTTTGAATTCACATTGGAAAAAAAACACTGTGATTTTAAAGAGAGAGGAGCAGACCCAGATAAACCCAGGTGGGGATTCTTTGTCCAAATGATCATACTGACGTAGCTTAAATTAGAAGATCTACCCCTGCATGCTACGCCACTGGCTGGGAGTCAGGAGCCAGTGCAGCGGGTGGCCCTAGCGGTAGTTGGGACTAGGGTAAAGGGCAGAAAAAAGTGGAGGCGCCAACTTAGGGGCCTGGGCTTCCAGAGGGACCAGGCCCCTCAGGACACCCGGGCCCCATACATCTGTATGGGCTGTCCCCCCCCCTCAATGGCGGCCCTGGGAAGGGGATTTACTCGCCATTACTAATATTTGCGTGTAAACTAATTTTTGTTGTTGTATTTTATACTGTGATTACCCTGGATATGGACATTATATGAATTTGGTTTTATTTGCGATTATACATGGTTTAAGTTTTTTAGCTAGATTCAGAAAGACTTATGCCCCGTACACACCATCACTTTATGTGATGAAAAAAAATGACGTTTTTAAAAACGTCACTTTAATTGACTGTGTGTGGGGGAAAACGTCGTTTTATGTCTTGTAAAAAACGACCAAAAAAAATTGAAGCATGCTTCAATTTTATGTGTCGTTTTTCAAAAGTGCACTTTTTACTTCACAGAAATTGACCGTGTGTAGCAAAAAACGTCGTTTTGTAAGACGTTTTTTCATCCACGCATGCCCAGAAGCTACTTCAATGGTAAAACGTGGTGGAACGTAACCTCACTTTGCAAGAACATTGTGAGAAAAACGATGGTGTGTAGGCAACTTCGTCTTTGAAAATTGAAGTTTCAAAAACGTCATTTTTTACTTCACAGAAAGTGTCGTTTTTTTTCATCACATAAAGTGATGGTGTGTATGCGGCATTAGGCTGGCGTATCAGTAGATACGCCAGCCTAAGTCTGAATCTGTGCCGACGCAAATTTAAGCGTATTCTGGTAACCAGATACGCTTAAATTAGGCTCAGATACGAGCGGCGTAAGTGTCTTACACCGTCGTATCCTAAAGTGTACTTTTTAGGCTGACTGCTAGGTGGCGCTTCCATTGCGGTCGGCCTAGAATATGTAAATGAGTAGATACGCTGATTCACTAACGTACGCTTGCCCGACGCAGTAAAGATACGCCGTTTACGTAACGCACTTTCAGGCCTAAAGTTATTCCATCAAATAGCTGGAATAGTAATGTTAAAGTGGTTGTAAACCCACTTTTTTTACTTTTGCCTACAGGCAAGCCTATAATAAGGCTTACCTGTAGGTATAAAGAATATCTCCTAAACCTATACGGTTTAGGAGATATTCCCCTCGCTATGCGCCGCTAATTGCAGCGGCGCATGCGCAGGGGGGATCCTCGGCTGAAGGGCCGGCCCCGACGACCCATGCCGGATTGAAATCTCCCGCGCGCATGCGCGGGAGTGACGTCATCGCCGATACAGCCAATCACATCGCTGGAGCGGCAATACCCGGAAGACACGCTCGGCGTGGACCAGGTAAGTTCCCTACCTCGTTCCGAGGTAAGTATTTTATAATGAGCTAATATGCGGGGCATACTAGCTCATTATGGCTTTTGCCTTGCAGGGTTAAAAAAAAAAAATGTATATGCAGGTTTACAACCGCTTTAAGTATGGCCGTCGTTCCCGCGTCGAAATTTGAAAATTTAACGTCGTTTGCGTAAGTCGTCCGTGAATAGGGCTGGACGTAATTTACGTCCACGTTGAAACCAATACGACCGTGCGGCGTACTTTGCCGCAATGCACACTGGGATATGTACACGGACGGCGCATGCGCCGTTCGTAAAATACGTCAATCACGTCAGGTCACCCCCCATTAACATAAAACACGCCCCCTCAGCCGAATTTAAATTAGCCGCGCTTACGCCCGCCCGATTTACGCTACGCCGCCGTAACTTAGCAGGCAAGTACTTTGTGAATCATGTACTTGCCTCGCTAACTTACGGCGGCGTAGTGTAAACACGATACGCTACGCCGCCGCAACGATGCGCCCGCCTACCTGAATCCAGCTATTTATGTTTTTGTATTTAGGCCCTTGTATAGGTATGTTATACACTGTCAATATTTTGTAAAACCAGTGCACCATTTCTTTTCATTTTAATTTACACTGATAGTGGTTGAGTTTACTGTTGAATGGTTGCTGTGGTTTAGTAATCGACTTCATTCTTGTGTTTTTTGTTCTTTCACATCACAGCAGCGCATATATATCTCCCATTTCATATTTTGTGGTAAATATGGACATGTGAAAAGTATGTAAATGTTGCTTCTGGACTAATTAGGAAAAATATTTTTTTCAAATTGTTGTTAAATATTTGTTCTTAATAAAAACCAAAGATATACGGTATACTGTAAATGTATCCAAATGTGTTACTTATTTAAAGCCCTAGATACTCCCCTCAAAAAAAATAATAATAATTATAATACATTAGGGTAGACTACAAACACTAATAAATATAACGTGGAACTGAGACATTACCAAAACAAAATAATTATTCTGGGACTCAAAGGGATCCAAAGGGTTAAGAAATTTTTTTTTTTTTTTGTTATTCAGTTTCCCTTCCATGGCAAGAACCCATATTGGGTGTGGGCAGTGGCCATTTTGTAAACCTATATCAGGGAAGGGTGGCCGTGGCAGTCTGTGTGGCACATAGGAGAGTGAGGAGAGGCTCTGGCAATGTACGCTATGTTTCTGAAGTGGGCACACGCTCAGGATGTCTGTAGCCTAACACGGGTGAATCTCCAAAGAATAGATTTTTAATGTTCATGGACTAGATAGATAGGGAGAACAGAAACCCCACCAATCAGTCTCTGAAAAAAGAATATTGTCTGTGCAGAAGTTATCACCAAAGAAGCGTGAGGGGCACAGATCCTCCATCCTGAAATGACAGAATAATACACTTCATTATTCCCTAAGCCTGGGGCTGAGTAATACAGTATTTAGGGTGCAGTGAAAGTGGCATCTCTGTGGAGAGGTAACCATGGAAACGGCCTCTGAGGTGAGATAATCAGGGAAACCACCTACGAGGAGAGGTAACCATGGAAACGGCCTCTGAAGATAGATAACTAGGGAAAACCTCTGAAGAAGGTAACCATGGAAATGGCCACTGAGGAGAGAGAATCAAGGAAACAACCTCTGAGAAGAGCTAACCACAGAAACAGCCTTTGAAAACAGATAACTAGGGAAACAACCCCTGAGAAGAGGTAACCATGGAAATTACCTTCAATGAGAGGTAACCATAGATCAACCTCTGAGGAGGAGTGACCAGGGAAATAGCCTCTCAGAGGAGGTAACCATGGAAACAGTCTCTGTGGAGAGATTACCAGGGAATAAATATCCAAGGAGAGGTAACCAGGGAAACATCCTCTGAGGAGGGGTGAACAGGAAAACAGCCCCTGAGGAGAGGTAACCAAGGAAACGACCTCTGAGAAACAGTAAGCAAGAAAACAGCCTCTGAGGTACAGTAACCAAGGAAACAACCTGTGAGAAGAAGTAACCATGGAGATGGTCTCTGAGGAGAGATAACCACGGAAAAAACATCCACAAAGTTAACCAGGCAAACAACCTCTGAGGAGGGGTGAACAGGAAAACCGCCCCTGGGGAGAAGTAACCAAGAAAACAACCTCTGAGAAGCGGTAACCAGGAAAATGGTCCTGAAGTAAGGCCAATCAGGGAAATGACCTCTGAGGAGTGGTAACCAGGGAAAAAACCTCCAAGTAGAAATAACCAGGGACATTGCCCCCGAGGAGAGGTAACCCGGGGAAATGACATCTGAGGAACAGTAACCAAGGAAACAACCTGTGAGGAGAAGTAACCATGGAAACGGTCTCTGCGGAGAGATAACCAGGGAAAAAACATCAAAAACTAGTTAACAAGGGAAACAACCTATGTGGAGGGGGGTAACAGAAACAGCCCCCCAAGGAGAGGTAACCAGGGAAACAACCTCCAAGGAGAGATAACCAGGGAAATTGCTCCGAGGAGAGGTAACCGGGGAAATTACCTCTGAGAAACAGTAACCAAGGAAACAGCCCCTGAGGTACAGTAACCAAGGAAACAACCTGTGAGGAGAAGTAACCATGGAGATGGTCTCTGAGGAGAGATAACCATGGAAAAAACATCCACAAGGTTAACCAGGGAAACAACCTCTAAGGAGGGGTGAAAAGGAAAACAGCCCCTGAGGAGAGGTAACCGGGGAAATGACCTCTGAAAAACAGTAACCAAGGAAACAGCCTCTGAGGTACAGTAACCAAGGAAACAACCTGTGAGGAGAAGTAACCATGGATATGGTCTCTGAGGAGAGATAACCACGGAAAAAACATCCACAAGGTTAACCAGGGAAACAACCTCTAAGGAGGGGTGAAAAGGAAAACAGCCCCTGAGGAGAGGTAACCGGGGAAATGACCTCTGAGAAACAGTAACCAAGGAAACAGCCTCTGAGGTACAGTAACCAAGGAAACAACCTGTGAGGAGAAGTAACCATGGATATGGTCTCTGAGGAGAGATAACCACGGAAAAAACATCCACAAGGTTAACCAGGGAAACAACCTCTAAGGAGGTGTGAAAAGGAAAACAGTCCCCGAGGTAACCAAGAAAATGGTCCCAAAGGAGGGCCAACCAGGGAAGTGGCCTCTGAGGAATGGTAGCCAGGGAAACAACCTCCAAGGAGAGATAACCAGGGAAATTGCCCCTGAGGTACAGTAACCAAGGAAGCAACCTGTGAGGAGAGGTAACCATGGAAACGGTCTCTGTGGAGAGATAACCAGACAAATGCCTTGAGAAGAGCAGTAACCAGGAAATTACCGCTGAGGAAAAATAACCAGAAAAATGGCCCCTGAGGAGAGGAAAACCAGGAGAATGACCCCTGAGGTTCGATAACCAGGAAAATTACTTCTGCTATAAGGTAACCAATGAAATTACCTCTCCTATTAAGTGAGTGAGTGAGTGAGTGAGAAACTTATATAGCGCAACACATGCAAACTGAATCGCCTCCATATAAGTCGCAGTTTAGGGAAGTTGATGCTGTCATTGAAATAGTTTCATACTGAAGTAGTTCACCTCATACTTGTGCAATGATAAGCTCTATTTTTATTCATTTTTGTTATACATTGATTCATGAGAATGTGACTATCACTAGTGTTAGAAATGACATGTCTTCCCTCCTAAAGTGAAAATACACAAAATAAAATGACTATTACTTTTCTAAGGAAAATCAGAGAAAAATACAAGACTAGGGCACAACAGATGTCCTCAATCATTTACCAAAAAAGGACTGCTATGTCCACATGTCCACCCTTTTCCCCAATATACCTGAAATAAACATGTCAACACCATTTGGAGAGAAAATTGGCCATAGCGTCCAATTAATAACAAAACAACTGATATAAAAAACATTCCTTTAAAGCAGAAACATAATAAGGATAATAACACTAATACCAAGGTTGCCGGTCTTTAGAGGCACTAAAGAACTAACCATGGTTTTATCAGCGAAAATACTTAAAGGTCCCCAGCTACAACTCACAGGCTTGAGGACAATCCCAACTCTCCGCCAACAACTCCATGTCCCAAATTACCAGCTAATCCATTGTTAACTGGGATACCACCGAGGATGCCATTCCCCAACCGCCAAGCCACTGTACCACCGAGCAGCAAACCAGCCCTGGAAATAATTTCATACCAGCCCCATAGCATTATTATACCAGCCCAACAGCATAACATCACAGAGGCTATGCGGACATGGTACAGGAGGTGGTCATAGATTGTGTGGACATGGTATAGGAGGTTGCCATAGGTTATGCGGACATGGTACATAAGATGTCAGAGGCTGTTCGGACATGGTACAGGAGGTGGTCATAGGCTGTGCAGACATGGTACAGGAGATGTCAGAGGCTGTGCGGACATGGTATAGGAGGTGTTCATAGGCTGTGCAGACATGGTACAGAAGAGTAACAGGAGGTGGTCAGAGGCTGCGGAGGGGTCCGCTCTTGCCCAGCCATGATGTGGAGAGGCGTGCACCACCACTGAGATCGAGAGGAGTGCCTTACATTTAAAAATGGTGCCATTATGTCACTGTGCATGTGCCGGTCTGTTCTGCACATATTGCCTGCCATCAAACCCTCTGCAGTCCTCTCCCGTACATACCACCCCATGTCATACCCACCACACTGCTCTTCCGTACATACCATCCCATGTCATACCCTCCTAACTGCTCTCCCGTACATACCACCAATTGTCATACCCTCTGCACTGCTCTCCTGTACATACCATCCCTTGTCATACTCTCCGCACTGCTCTCCCGTACATACAAACCAATGTCATACCCTCCGATCTGCTCTCCCGTAAATACCACACCCCATGTCATATCCTTCGAATTTCTCTCTCGTACATACCACCCAATGTCATACCCTCCTAACTACTCTCCTGTACATACAACCCCATGTCATACCCTCGGCACTGCTCTTCCATACATACCATCCCTTGTAATACCCTCCAAACTGCTCTCCCGTACATACCAACCCTTGTCATACCCTCCACACTGCTCTCACACACATACCACACCATGTCATTCCCTCCACACTGCTCCTCCGTACATACTACCTAATGTCATACCCTCCGCACTGCTCTCCTGTACATACCACCCAATGTCACACCCTCCGCACTGCTCCTCCGTAATACTACCCAATGTCATACCCTCCGCACTGCTCTCCCGTACATACCACCCAATGTCACACCCTCCTAACTGCTCTCCTGTACATACAACTTCATGTCATACCCTCCACACTGCTCTCCCGTACATACCACCATATGTCATACCATCCACACTGCTCTCCTGCATATTTTACCACCTAAAATAATTATGAACTATTATTTGTAATATACCCAACGTTGCCTGTTGGAGCAGGCACCCTTCTGCTGGTATCTACAGTATGTAAATCATTTAATAAAATATGGATTCCCTATTCAAGAGCCTTAGGCAGGTACCCCCCACCAAAAAGAAAAGCCAGCCTGCAGTTTTCCATCCCAGATGAACCACAGATCTCAGCATCCCAATTTATGGTCCATTTCCGGGAAACTACAACCGTCTCTGCAGCTGGTGGCCCAGGGGCTTCCTTCGCCTGGATGAGTAGTTGGCTGTAATGAGTGTTTTTGTAATTCATTTTATAGAAAGCGATGAAGAAGTACGCGGTAATTTGTGTGAAAGACTCGTTAATGTTCCTGTGCTTTTTTCATCCTTCGATTGTAAGCTGATAATGAAGCCTGGAAGTGCACCTGCTTGACACAATGCTGAGAAGCGCCTTGTTTGATCTGTGAATTGATGCAGCTGGGTCTATGTACAGGAGAAGTGGCGGGGAGGCGAGAGATTTAAGCGCCTGAAAAATGCTGGAAAAGGTTTAATATTATATAAAGTAAAGTGAAATTTCAGGCATACAGAAAAAAAACCTTTAGGCTGGGTTCACACTATTGCAAATTGGATGTGGGTTTCTCCGCATCCAATTCTCATGTCAGGAGATTGTGACCAGCTCTCAACGGAGTCCTGTGTGTTTTCTGGTCCGCATTCAGCCAAAAAATCAGAATGAAATCGGACCTGAAATGGTGAACGGGGATGCACCGGACCCCTGCTGTGAGCAGCGCTGTGTGGAATTGTGAACCCAGTCTTAGCCTTCATTTCTATACATGAAAAACATGCAACTGAGGGGGCCCAAGGGGGGAAGTGCTGGGAGTGGGGAGTTGGGATTTTTAATTCTTGTAGCTTTTAAGAAAATCTATTGCTTTTAGTAAATTCCTTTTACACCCACGATGCTTTTACTTGTCTCAGTGACGTCCCCAGTCTCCAGTGGATGGAAAGACTGCATTTTCAGTGATGTCACTGGTCTCTAGTGAATGGATAGGCTGCATTCTCAGTGATGTCACTGGTCTTAGTGCGGTTTTACAAATAAATCTGTTAAAAGTTTGGCGTGCATTTGTATTCAGCCTTCTTTACTCTAATACCCCTAACAACATTCTAGTGGAACCAATTGCTTTCATAAGTCACTTAAATAGTAAATAAAGTCCACATGTGTGTAATTTAATCTCAGTTATAAATACAGCTGTGAAGCCCTCAGAGGTTTTTTAGAGAACCTTAGTAAACAAACAGCATCATGAAGGCCAAGGAACACACCAGATATGCCAGGGATAAAGTTGTGGAGAAGTTTAAAGCAGGGTTAGGTTATAAAAAACTATCCCAAGCTTTGAACATCTCACAGAGCACTGTTCAATCTATCATCCGAAAATGGAAAGAGAATGGCACAACTGCAAACCTACCAAGACATGGCCGTCCACTTAAACTGACAAGTTCAATGCTTCTGAGCATGCGTCGACTTGATTCTGAGCATGCGTGGATTTTTAACCAATGGACTTCCCACAACCGATCATTTTTTTCTATCGTTTTTTTAACCATCAGATAATTTTAAAACAGGTTCTAAGTTTTTTCACTGATGGGAAAAACAACCATGGGGCCCACACACGATCGGTTCGTCAGATGAAAACGGTCCGTTTTCATCAGACGAACCGATCGTGTGTACGCAGCATTAGAGTCTGCAAAAGACTTGAGACTGGGGCGGAGGTTCACCTTCCAGCAGGACAACAACCCTAAACATACAGCCAGAGCTACAATGGAATGGTTTAGATCAAAGCATATTCATGTGTTAGAATGGCCCAGTCATAGTCCAGACCTAAATCCAATTGAGAATCTGTAAACTTGAAAATTGCTGTTCAGACGCTCTCCATCCAATCTGACAGAGCTTGCGCTCTTTTGCAAAGAAGAATGAGCAAAAATATCACTTTCTAGATGTGCAAAGCTGGTAGAGACATCCCCCAAAATACTTGCAGGTGTACGTGCAGTGAAAGGCGGTTCTACAAAATATTGACTGGGGGCTGAATACAAATGCACGCCACACTTTTCACATATTTATTTGTAAAAAATGTTGAAAATCATTTATCATTTCCCTTCTACTTCACACTTATGTGCCACTTTGTGTTGGTCTATCACATAAAATCCCAATAATTTTTTTTTACGTTTTTGTTTATAACATGACAAAATGTGGAAAATTTCAAGGGGTATGAATACTTTTTGAAAAGCACTGTATATTAGTATTAATGGCCCAAATAATAATAACCAAAGAAATAAGTAGTGTTGGATGAATGGTTTGGCCCGAGCATGAGTTTTGCCTGTTCGACCATACACTGAGCACCCGAATTTGCAGGGTGTGTGCCCCACCAGTCACCCTGCAATGCACTGCATGCTGCACAGTGAATTCTGCACCCTGAAGCACAGTGTAAGCTGGTTGTTAAGGAGTGGGGGCTAGGGAGATGGCTTTGGCATACTTAACAACTGACAATGGGCTTCCCCTTCAGGTCTGGCATGGATTTTAAGGGAAACCCCATGCCAAAAAAACAGAAAAAAAAAACAGCATGGGCTCCCCACCAAGATCGATACCAGACCTTTATCTGGGCATTCAGCCTGGAAGGTCAGGAAAGGAGGGGGGGACAAGGGAGTCTCCTGAACCAGGCCACATGCCCTCAGCAAAGCCCCCCCCCCGCTACAAAGCACCCACCCATGTTGAGGGCATGTGGCCTGGTATGGTTCCGGAGGAGGTGGGTGCTCACTAGTTCCCTCTTTCCTTACCTGCCAGGCTGAATGCCCGTATAAAGGTCTGGTATAGATCTTTGGGGGGATTCCACGACAATTTTTTTCTTTATTTTTTTTTCCAATAGCCGGGTGCCGGAAATTGCAACCCGAGTAATTTTAAATGGGATTTGACTAGTTTCTTTTTTCTTTAGAAATATCAGTTTTGCTGCAGCATGTTCTATATAAGCTACAGATGAGCTACTTTACAGGCAGACTAAGGGTACCCCCAATGCACTATATTTAAAGGGATTTTTCATTTTTATTGTTGCACTTTAATCATTAATATAAATCACTGCACACTGCTCCTGAAAAAGCTATTTTTTTTTTATTTTTATTTTATAATTGCACTAATACATGTCTCCAAAGGCAGTGCCCAGACCCCCATACCTCTCTTATGGCCAGTTACTTGCATATAAGCCTTCAAAATTGGCTTTTCATTTTTCCTCTTGTCCTCCTATAGACTTGGGGTTCTGGTTAGAACTTTCCTCTGCTGAGAACTGAACAGGGGGGTTTTCAGCCCATCTCTAGTAAGTGTTAAAGTAAAAAAAAACGTTAACCTGGCTCCTGACAAAGCACGTTCATTCTGATGACCCAAATCACTGTATAGCCCCATACACACTATCAGTTTTCCTGATGGTTTTCTCTTCAGGTTTACCAAAACCATCTAATATGAGGTCAAACCTTAAGCGTTTCAATTTGAATGCAATCAGGCAGGTCCTTGTACTACATGGTTTTGGTAAACCTGAAGAGAAAACCAGCAGGAAAACTGATAGTGTGTATGGGGCTTATCTATTATAGGTCAAGCATCCCTTACACTATTGGCTCCAGTGATGTAAAAGTTTCTGGTCTTTATTAATGGATAGGCTGTTACAGTGGATGTCACTGGTCTTTATTATTAGAAAGACTGCATCAGTGGATGTCGCTGGTCTTCATTAATGGATATGCTGTCACTGAACTTCATTAATGGATAGGTTGCATCAGTGGATGTCATTGATCTTCATTAATGGATAGACTTCTACCCACAGTGGATGTCATTGATCTTCATTAATGAATAGGCTGTATGTAGGCGAATGCCTACAAGGGGTTATTATGTCTGCCTGTGAAAGCCCTTGTTTTCCCTGATTGAGCTCATTTCCTCACGTTTGTTGAGCCAGCCAGGTGCCAAATGTTACAATGTTTTCCAGTGTCTTCAGAGTGACCTGAGAGCTGGGGGTAACCAGGTTGTAAGAGCCGGTTCACACTTAGGCGGCACGACTTCGGGGGCGACTCCGCAAGGCGTCCTGAAGACGACTTCAGAGGCGACCTGCAAAATGACCTCTATATAGAAGTCAATGCAGGTCGCCCCGAGCCGCCCCCGAAGTCGTACAAGAACCTTTTTCTAAGTCGGAGCGACTTGCGTCGCTCCGACTTAGAACGGTTCTATTGCATAGAATGGGACGCGACTCGCCCCAGTGTGAACCGGCTCTAAGGGTTAATGTTTTTCCCACCATTTTCAGTCAGGTTACCACCCCCTACAGGTCAACCAAAATTAAAGGGGCCTCCTCCAAGCCCCTAGAGCATGGGTGCTTAACATGTGGCCCTCCAGCTGTTTGAAAACTACGGCCCGGATTCAAAAAGCGCTTACGCCGTCGTATCTTCTGATACGCCGCGTAAGTGCACGGATGCGCCATCGTATCTCTGCGCCTGATTCTTAAAATAAGATACGCCTGAATTTTGGCTCCATATGACCGACGTAAGTCTCCTACGCCGTCGTATCTTGGGCGCATATTTACGCTGGCCGCAAGGGGCGCTTCCATTGTTTTACGCATCGAATATGTAAATGAGCGAGATACGCCGATTCACGAACGTACTTACACCCGTTGCAGTAATCTACGCCGTTTACATAAGGCGTACCTCCGGCGTAAAGTTAAGCCACATAAAGCAGGTGTAAGTCATGTTAGGGTATGGACCAGGGAACAGCCGTCGTATTTTACGTAGTTTACGTAAGCCGTATGTGAATGGGGCTGGGCGTAGGTTACGTTCACGTCGTAGGCATTGAGCCGTCGTATCTTAGGGAGTATATGCGACGTGATTCTGAGCATGCACCGTTCGTTCGGCCCTTCATTTACATGGGGTCACGCTTCATTTTAATAGATCACGCCCACTACCTTCCTACTTTAAATTAGGCGGGCTTACGCCGGCCAATTTACGTTACACCGGCGCAACAAAGGGAGCAAGTGCTTTGTGAATACTGTTCTTGCCTCTCTATGTTACGTCGGCGTAGCACATATGAGATGCGCTACGCTGCTCTAAAGATGCGCCGATCTACATGAATCCGGTCTTACAAGTCCCATGAGGCATTGCAAGGCTGACAGTTACAAACATGACTTCCAAAGGCAGAGGCATGATGGGAATTGTAGTTCCGCAACAGCTGGAGGGCCACAGGTTGAGTGCCCATGGCCTAGAGAGAGCCATAATGCAGCTGGTTAGTCTGCTAGAGTAATCACTCCCTTTGGGGGGAGGGGAGATAGGAGCCTAATCTTGGTTCCCGGAGAGGGTCTTGAACCTGGAGACCACTACAGACTTGTAGCTGTTAATTATGGGCTTACTGCTGCCTTCATGGATTACTGCCAATCATGGCTTGTAGTGCCTCCTGTGAATTATTGGACTCTTGTCCTAAAAAGGTATTACTTTATGGACTTTCCTTCTGTATAAGGTATACACATTCTATGGGATGTTAGAAGAGCCCTGTACAGGAATTGTGTTGAAACTGCTATTTTAAAACTGTACTGTATGCAGCAACTACCTCTGTAAAGGATATAAACATAGGCGTGCGCACAGGGTGTGCCAGGTGTGCCCTAATCACACCTGGCTCAGCCTGTGCTGGACAGATTTTCCCTGCTGCTTGGCTGCAGAGAACGAGACTGGGGAATCTTTGTCCTCAGTCCCTTTCTCTGTTCCAAAAGCGAGACATCAGGGGTCTGTTTAGACCCCTAATATTTTACCAAAGCCCCCCAATGGGGCTCCCAAAAAATTGTAAAAAAACCAATAAGAAATATTGTAACAATTAAAAAGAAATATTGTAAAAAAGTAATAATAAAAAGTAATACAAATAAACTACTAACACCAATATCTGCACTACTGACACTGTCCACTGCTCTATTGCGATTGTGTGTGTGTGTGTATATATATATATATATATATATATATATATATATATATATATATATATATATATATATATATATATATATATAGGGTGCACACCCTAATGCAATAGGCTGCGCACACCTATGGATATAAATGATGTATATACTTGCTTTGCCTGGTCTGAACTCTCTTATAGGGGTACATGTACAGAGTATCAAAAGAACAGGGCTTGTAGCACAACAAGGGGACTGAGCTAGAGGAAGATGCAATACATGGGTCTAACACACAGAGTACTGTCCAGTGAAGGTTAATGTGTCGTTGCTAAGGACTACAGTGTTTGTGCCATATGCAAATCAGCCAGAAGACAGGTGACATGGTAGGGGTGATGGTTCCTCTGTTAGTGGAGGGGGTTATGTGCTTGGCACCTCCACTAGCAGCCAGTTCCCCACTCCTTGGGACTGGACCCGTGGCATAGAATGCCTAGGACCCAGCCTGGAGTCTCGGGAGAGATGTAGGAGGTACTTAAGGAGAATAAGCGCACACATGGTGGTTGAAGAAGGAGAGAGAATGTTTCCTATATCCCATAACAGGGGGATGGTCACTGGGCAAAAGGTGAAATGTATTGGTGGAGCCTGATACAAGTCTAGGGGTACCAGTGATGAGGATGAGGCCCTGATACAATATCTCAAGATTACCCATTCTCATCATTTTGGCGCCCCACGTTGGGCGCCAAAATGATGAGGATGTTGCCCTGATACAACCTCAGGGCTAACCCATTCTGCCGTTTGATTCAAATTAACATGGTGAGACTGTGCAATCCATACACAAAAAATATCACATCTCACCTCTTTCAGCATTCACACAGCTTCCTTTTATTAAAAGCATAGAATCACAAATACATGCATTTGATTGGTTCACATTATACACCCACACCCACTGACCCTCCCCCTCCTTGTGATGTCTGTAGCACATGGCACACATTGCTAAAGTCCAGGAGCAAAGGGCAAGGAATGAAAGTCCTTATTTGGAAAACAGTTCTCTGGTCAGGGACATAACTTCCTCCAGTGAGATGAAGACAGGAAGAGGGGGGGAAGGGTTGAACACGTTTGAAACATGAGGGAAAGAAATGGCATCTGCTCCCAATCTTCAGTTCTTTATCCTTCATATTTTCAATGCTGAGTTCATTACTTTTAAAACTTAATTTCATATCTGACAAATCTTATCAAGGAAAATAAACACTTATTGTGACATATAATTTTCACATATGCATATATAAAAAGAAATATAAAAAAACAACAATATAGAAACAATATGAAAATATAAAAGAGATTAAACATTTTAGTGGTTCTAAAAAAAAACTTCAAAAATATAAATTTTATCCAGATCCATCACACCAGTCCCTAAATGCTGCATACCTGAGATGTGGTATCCTCTATGCAAAGGAGTGCTTAAGTGTCATCAGTGTAATGGAGTCAGCACAGAGAACAAGGAGTTAACAGGGTCATTGCAGCTCACTTCTAAGGCCCCTTTCACATGTATGGATCCCGTGAGGGAACATGTGTACATGTGTATCCGCTTGCTCAGCGGAGATCGCCCTGTCTTTTCTCCGCTCTCCCCTATGGGGGGGGGGGGGTCGGATGAACACGGACCATCTGTCCGTGTTCACCTGATCCGCTCTGCAGACGGATGGAAGAATAGGATTTTCCTCCGTCTGCAGAATCGGAGGATTGCGGACACTGATGAGATCGGGTTTCAGAGGATGTTCATCCGCTGGCACCCGCGATCTCATAGGGATTAATGTATGTCCCTTTTTCATCCGTAAACTGATGGATGAGAAAGCGGACATATGGTCCGCAGGTGTGAAAGGGGCCTAAATCTGAGAGATCTGCCTTAACTGTGCATGACTACAGAATGGCACTGCTGCGCAAATGGCCGTACCCATACGTCCCTCCGTCATCGCAGGCTAGATGGCATTCGCACGTTGCCGGTGGCTTGCTCGTGCCCGCAATGGGTCCCGCGGACTCGATGCCTGCCAGTGTTCTGCGATCGTGGCATGGAGAGGCAGAATGGGAAGATGCCTATGTAAACAAGGCATTTCCCTGTTCTTCCTAGTGACATGACAGGGAGCAGTGATCTCTGTCATGTCCTAGTGAACCCATCCCCCCTACAGTTAGAACACACTGAGGGAACACACTCAACCTCCTGATCGCCCCTCCTGTTTAACCCCTTCCCTGCCAGTGACATTTATACAATAATCAGTGGCTATTTTTAACTCTGATCGCTGTATAAATCTCAATGGTCCCAAAATAGTGTCAAAAGTCTCCGATCTGTCCGCAGAAATGTTGCAGCCATGATAAAAATCGCAGATCGCCGCCATTACTAATAACATTTTTTTTTTGTTTTTACCAAAAATATGTAGAAGAATACATATCAGCCTAAACCAGTGTTTCTCAATTCCAGTCCTCAGGCCCCCCCAACAGGTCAGGTTTTCAGGATTTCCCTCAGATGAAAAGGCTGTGGTGATTACTAAGGCAGTGAAACTGATCAAATCACCTGTGCAAAATAATGGAAATCCTGAAAACCTGACCTGTTGGGGGGGCCTGAGGACTGGAATTGAGAAACACTGGCCTAAACTGAGGAAGAAATTCTTGAGGTGATCAAATGCCACCAAAAGAAAGCTCTATCTGTGGTATAAAAAGAATGTCAATTTTATTTGGGTGCAACGGCGCACGACCGCGCAATTGTCAGTTAAATCGACGCAGTGCCGTATCGCAAAAAAATCTCTGGTCATTAGGGGGGTAAATTCTTCCGGGGCTGAAGTGGTTAATGTTAACTATCACATGACCGCAGCGCCCAGCCTAAGTTCAGGCATTATTGAGTGTAGTTCCACTTGTCCCCACACGGGCGCCCAAGCCCCATTCAAATGCATCAGGCAGCATTCTCAGCAATCTTTACACAGCAGTGGGCAGCACAGACCTTGGCTAACCCCTGGAGGTTGGGAGATGCTAATATGCAATGAATATGCAATGATCTCCCTTCCTTATGACACTGGCTGGACAATATAAGAAAAACATTTAGGCCCGGATTCACGTAAATGCGCGTAACTTTGTGCGGGCGTAACGTATCCTATTTACGTTACGCCTCCGCAACTTTGAGGCCCTGTACACACGAGCAGACATGTCCGATGAAAACGGTCCGCGGACCGTTTTCATCGGACATGTCTGCTGGGAGCTTTTGGTCTGATGTGTGTACACACCATCAGACCAAAATCCCCGCGGACAGAGAACGCGGTCATGTATAAGACACCGACGTTCTCTAACACGCGAGTTCAATGCTTCCACGCATGCGTCGAATCAATTTCGGGATTTCGGGCCGCTGGTTATGCGTCATAACCAGCGGACATGTCCGATGAGTCGCACTAACCATCGGACATGTCCGACGGACATGTTTCCAGCGGACAAGTTTCTTAGCATGCTAAGAAACTTTTGTCCGCTGGAAACCTGTCCACTAGGCCGGAAAACTGTCCGCTAGGCCCTACACACGGTCGGACATGTCCGCGGAAACTGGTCCGCGGACCAGTTTCAGCGGACATGTTCGGTCGTGGGTACAAGGCCTTAGAGTCAAGTGCCGTATTCTCAAAAGAAAGTTGCGGCGGCGTAGCGTAAATAGGCCGGCGTAAGCCCGCCTAATTCAAATTGTGAAGAGGTGGGCGTGTGTTATGTAAATTAACCATGACCCGACGTGATTGACGTTTTTCACGAACGGCGCATGCACCGTCCGTGGAATATCCCAGTGTGCATTCCTCCAAAGTACGCCGCAAGGACGTATTGGTTTCGACGTGAACGTAAATGACGTCCAGCCCCATTCACGGACGACTTGCGCAAACAACGTAAATTTTTCAAAATTCGACGTGGGAACGACGTCCATACTTAACATTGGTACGCCGCATATACGCCACCATATAGAAGGGGTAACTTTACGCCGAGAAAAGCCTAACGTAAACGGCGTATCTGTACTGCGTCAGCCAGGCGTACGTTCGTGAATTCGCGTATCTAGCTGATTTACATATTTCTAGGCGTAAATCAGCGTACACGCCCCTAGCGGCCAGCGTAAATATGCAGTTAAGATCCGACGGCGTAAGAGACTTACGCCGGTCGGACCTAATAGAAATCTATGCGTTACTGATTCTAAGAATCAGGCGCATAGATACGACCGCTCAGACTCAGAGATACGACGGCGTATCTGGAGATACGCCGTCTTATCACCTTTGCGAATCTGGGCCCTAATGGTTTGCAATTGCTAAACCGCTCTTTATTATATATTTACCTGAATTGTTTATTGTGGAGTTCTCCTTTAATCAACTGAACATTTGAGTTAAATTTGTATTGAGCTTGAATACAGAAACGGCAGGAGAAATTGAACGGAACTTGGCTGACGCTGATGGATTGAATTTCGCTTTCCACTAAACATATTCCACATTAAGTGGTGGGGAACATAATTAGAGGTTGTATTCCTGCTACGTGCGCACCCAGGGGGTTATTAGTTGTTGCCAAAACAAGTAGTTACCTCTTATTATGCAATAGTATGAAGTTAGGCCAAGTACTCATTGTTGCAAAAAACTTTCCTGTTGTTATTTGGCTTGGGGATATTACAAAGTTTTTTTTTCTCGTTCCTTCAGATTTTCAGAAAGTGAATTAGAAACGCAGCTGATTATAAATCACGGGCTGGGAAGGCTGCTTTGGTGCTTTTTTTTTTTATGCCAGTACACCAGTTCCATATCATCAAACAGATGGTCTTTTAATCAGTAGTCAATCGAAGAGAAGCACTCACTTAGCATAATTTTCCAGGAAATTAATTATTCAGGTTTGAATTAAAGTGTGAAGACATGCATGGAATACTGCAGAAGATAAATCATAAAGAACAATCTGTCAGGATGCATTTTGTTGGAACCATTGACTTTTGGTGTCAAGGCCTTCTTGTGGAAAAAAAATTGGGCCAAATCCACAAAGAAATTGCGGATCTTAGTTTTAGGCAGAAAAGTTACACTGGCGCAATTTTAGTATTTTAGGTAGCGATCCACAGAGCACTTACCTCTAAAATTGCGCCAGTGTAGCTGATCTCCTTGCATCTTAAGCGATCCCTAATTAAAATGGGCAATTCCCATTTAAATAAGGGCGCGCTCCCGCGCCGGACGGACTGCGCATGCGTGTGATGTCATTTTTCCCGACGTGCATCGCGCATACGTAGTTTACGTCGGGCTTTGTGGATAGCGACGGGTTCGTAAAGTTGCGACGGGAAAAAAAAAAGTTACGCGACGGGAAAAAAAAATCAAATTTAAAAAAAAAAAACGCGGCGATCGAAAAAAAGGTATGGTTTTGCATGGTCTACTAAAGTTAGTCCATATAAAACCAACCTTAGTTTTGCGCAAGCAAATTCGTAACTTACGCAAATCACACAATGCCTAAAGCTTTGTGGATCTCCGTAAGTACTAATTTGCATACGCAAGGAGGGATTTCGACTCGAAATGCCCCCAGCGGCGGATGCGGTACTGCATCCGAAGATTCAACAGCGTAACTAAATTACGGATGTCGGATCTTCTGCCTAACTTGGGAAAAATCCTTTTGAGGATCGCTCCCAAAGTTAGGCACAGAGATACGCAGGCAGAACAGCAGTTCTGCCTGCGTATCTCTTTTGTGGATTTGGCCCATTCTTCCCAACTGTTCTGATAGCAGAGAAGATAAAATGTACTTGTAGAGCATCCTTTTTACTTCAAATCTAGTCATAAGGTAACAACTAGGGATGGGCCGAACACCCACCGGTTCGCATCCAGAACAGGCAAACGGATCGAAAGCTCGCGCGAACATTCGAACACCGTTAAAAGTCTATTGGACTTGAACGTGAGAAATCAAAAGAGCGAATTTTAAAGGCTAATATGCAATTTATTGTCCTAAAAATGGTTTGGGAACCGGGGTCCTGCCCCAGGGGACATGTATCAATGCAAAAAAAAGTTTTAAAAACTTACATTTTTTCAGGACCAGTGATTTTAACCACTTAAGGACCGGACCAATATGCTGCTAAATGACCCAAGGGGTTTTTACAATTCGGCACTGCGTCGTTTTAACAGACAATTGCGCGGTCGTGCGATGTGGCTCCTTTTGGCGTCCTTTTTCCCCCACAAATAGAGCTTTCTTTTGGTGGTATTTGATCACCTCTGCGGTTTTTATTTTTTGCGCTATAAACAAAAATAGAGCGACAATTTAGAAAAAAAAATAAAAATTTTTACTTGTTGCTATAATAAATAGCTAAATTTTTTTTTTTTACATTTTTTTTTATCCTTAGTCTAGGCCGATATGTATTCTACATATTTTTAGTAAAAGAAAAATCGCAATAAGCGACTGGTTTGCGCAAAAGTTATAGCACCTACAAAATAAGGGACAGAATTATTTTTTTTTTTTTTTTTTTTTTTACTAGTAATGGCGGCGATCTGCGATTTTTATTGCGACTGCGACATTATGGCGGACACATCGGACACTTTTGACACATTTTTGGCACCATTCACATTTATACTGCGATCAGTGGTATAAATATGCACTAATTACTGTATAAATGTGACTGGCAGGGAAGGGGTTAACACTAGGGGGTGAGGAAGGGGTTAAATGTATTCCCTATATAGTGTTCTAACTGTGGGGGAGGGGGGGTGACTGGGGGAGGTGACCGATCTGTGTCTCTATGTACAAGAGACACAGATCGGTCTCCTCTCTCCCTGACAGGACGCTGTCTGTGAGAGCCGGCAATGAGAAATGATCTCATATGTAAACATATGAGATCATCTCTCATTGGCCGCACAGATCGCCTAGCAAACGGCCACTCCGATTGGCCGTTGACGGCGATCTGTGATTGGCTGTGTCCAAGGGACACAGCCAGCACAGAAGTTCCCCGCTGCGTGCTCGGGAGCGCGCGCGGGGAACACGGAAAGGGGCGGACGTGAAAACACGGCGCCCAAAGAAGTAGAACAACCCTGCGGCCGTATATAGTCGTATGGCCGTCAGGAAGTGGTTAATGATGTTTAAAGTGAAAAAAGAAAAATGAAATATTCCTTAAAATATCGTACCTGGGGGGGGTGTCTATAGTATGTCTGTAAAGTGGCGCGTGTTTCCTGTGTTTAGAACTGTCCCTGCACAAAATGACATTTCTAAAAGGAATAAATTAACCACTTCACCCCCGGACCATATTAAAGCACTGTGCTTTAACCCTCAGTTAAAGCACTGCGTCGCTTTAACTGATAATTGCGCAGTCCTGCGACGTGGCTCCCAAACAAAATTGGCGTCCTTTTTTTTGCGCTATAAACAAAAATAGAGCAACAATTTAAAAAAATAAATAAATAGTTTTTACTTTTTGCTGTAATAAATATCCCCAAAAATATATAAAAAACATATTTTTTTTCCTTAGTTTAGGCCGATACATATTCTTCTACATATTTTTCGTAAAAAAAAATCGCAATAAGCGTTTATTGATTGGTTTGCGCAAAAGTTATAGCGTCTACAAAATGGGACATAGTTTTATGGCATTGTTATTAATATAATTTTTTTTTTACTAGTAATGGCGGCGATCAGCGATTTTTATCAGTACTGCAACCTTATGGCGGACACCTCGGACATTTTTGGGACCATTGGCATTTTTATAGCGATCAGTGCTATAAAAATGCATTGATTACCATAAAAATGGCACTGGCAGGGAAGGGGTTATTACTAGGGGGCGAGGAAGGGGTTAATTATCCCTGTGTGTGTTCTAACTGAACTGGGGAAATGACTGATCGCTGTTCATACATTTCTTCATACATTTTATACATTTCATACATTTCTCCCCCTGACAGGACCGGGAGCTGTGTGTTTACACACACAGCTCCCGGTTCTCGCTCTGTAACGAGCGATCGCGCGTCGTTACCAACATTAGTAAATGAATTTAAACAAATAAAATATACCTTTGTACACTGGTACTCGCTAGCATTTCAGTGCTCCTCTTTTTCCTTACGCAACTAATGTGACCCTAGTGGCAATGGATGGGACAGGCGAGGATTAAAAAAGATCGCTGATGACACCACTGGTTGTTAGGACGCCAATGGCTAGTCCACATGGTGACCCCTGGTGTTGCTTTGTGTGTCGCTCAGGCATACCCTGGTATTGGGTATGTGTGTGGATGCCTCCGCTGCAGGGAGTGCTGGCAAGGGACAGAGCACCTCCTGGCTCTAAGCTATAGCTCAATGGAGGAGAAAGTGGTGATCTCTATTGCCGCACATCCATGTAGTCCTATGATGATGATTAGAGTGACAACCTCAGCCTAGACTCCAATCAGGCCACGCTCCCCCAGAGCTTAATCATGGGGACACATGGGGCCAGATCTCCTGATACGCCGTCGTATCTCAGTGATCCACCGTCCTAACTATGCGGCTGATTCATAGAATCAGTTACGCATAGATAGCCCTAAGGTCCGACAGGTGTAATTGACTTACACCGTCGGATCCTAGGATGCAATTCTAGGCCGGCCGCTAGGTGGCGAGGCCATTGCGGTCGGCGTAAAATATGCAAATGACTAGCTATGGCGATTTACGAACGTCCGCGATGCCCGTCGATCTAAATTTACGTTGTTTCCGTCGAGATACGCGTCGTAAAATTAGGGCTACCTCCTAGGTGTTCTAAGCAATGTTAAGTATGGCCGTCGTTCCCGCAACAAAATTTTAAATTTCACGTAGTTTGCGTAAGTCGTCTGTGAATGGCGCTGGACGCCATTTACGTTAACGCCAAAACCAATGACGTCCTTGCGACGTCATTTAGCTCAATGCACGTCGGGTAATTTACCCGACGGAGCATGCGCAGTACGCTCGGCGTGGGAACGCGCCTAATTTAAATGGTGCCCGCCCCATTTGAATTAGGCGGGCTTGCGCCGAGCGGATTTACGTTACACCGCCGCAAGTTTACAGGTAAGAGCTTTGTGAATCAGGCACTTACGCTGTAAACCTGCGGCGGTGTAACGTAAATGGGATACGTTACGCCGTCGAGGAGTAATGTAATTGTACCTGAATCTGGCCCATGGTGCCCAGTGTTGTAATGCTGCCCAATAAAAACCCATGGCTTTGTGTAGCAAAAAAAAAAACAGGCTTGATCCTGGCTTGTTGTCAATTTTTGGGCAATTTGGGGCCATTTTTAGGGATTGTGTCATGGGCACACTGGTTGGGAAGTTCATCTTTAAAATTAGGTGATGGCGGATCTGTAAACTTTAGCTTAGGGATCCTCACACTACGGCCCTGCAGCTGTTGTAGAACTACACATCCCATGAGGCATTGTAACACACTGACATTCACAGACATTCATCTCCTGCGTCTACTAAGAAGATTCGTGCCCTTCGTTCCCGAAAAAAGACACCGCAGTAGTAGTAGGAACACTAATAAACTCCAAGCTCGAATATGCTAACTCCCTGTACCTAGGTCTCCCAAAATACCAGATTGCCCGTCTGCAAGTCGTCCAGAACACGGCAGCGCGACTGGTAACAGGCAAAAAACCCTGGGAATCAATTTCCCCCACCCTGAGGTCCCAGCCAACCAAAATCTTCTACAAATCCCCAAGGCCCGTTACAAGAGCAAAGGAGAACGAAGATTTGCAGTCCAAGGACCTCGACTGTGGAACTCATTACCAACTCATTTACGAACGGAAGAGAATCACCAGGCCTTCAGGAAAAAACTCAAGACCTATCTTTTCTGAAGGCTAAATAGAAGGAAAATGGATGACAAGCGCCTTGAGGCAATTCAGTTCGCATTTGTAGCGCTATATACGTTTTTCACTCACTCACTCACTCACTCACTCATAGACATGACTAGGCATGATGGGAATTGTAGTTCCTGAACAACTGGAGGGCCGTAGTTTGAAGACCCATGCTTTAGCTCTAAGGAAGAGGGTACGTCCCCTGAAACGCATAAGCCTGGTGTACTCAGGGACCACTGTGATGTCACCGTAGTGCTGGAGTAGGGTGACCACATTTCCAAATGGCCATTCAGGGACCCCCTTCCCAAAAATCAGCTTGTGCTGTAATGAATCACAGCACAGCTGGGGCGGCGGGTGCGAGCTCTACCCAGAAGCACTGATCACGCCCCCAAAAAAGGCAGCCGCATCGCCACTTTACTCACTGACAGCACTTGTCCTGACTGGCCGAGACATGTTTTACCTTGTTCCAACGCTGGCTTTACACCACCCTGCAGTGATTAGACACAAAGGCGGGATTTATGATTTCTCCAATCACAAGCAGGGGGCGGGATTGTGCCTTTCCAGACATTCCCATCCAGAACAAGTACTGTCAGTGAGTAAAGGGGCGATGTGGTGGCCTTTTTTAGGGGCAACAGATAAAGGGGAGGGGCTGTGTCAGCTTCATTCCGGGACAATATATTGTCCCGGAATGAAGGTGCCCGGGACCTGGGACAGATCTGCAAAATGCGGGACTGTCCTGGGCAATCTGGGACATGTGGTCACCCCAAGGGTGTATTTAGGTTTTGTGCTGCCCTAGGCCTGGTGAAACTTGCGCACCCCCTACTTTATATATGACGCACCCCTTCCTTTTTAAGACCCGTCCTGTCATTTTCATGGGATGAGGACAGAGGGACGCAGTGGGATGATGACAGAGGGACAGGGTGGGTTGAGGACAGGGTGACAGGGTGGGATGAGGACAGGGGGACAGGGTGGGATGAGGACAGGGGGACAGGGTGGGATGAGGACAGGGGGACAGGGTGGGATGAGCACAGGGGGACAGGGTGGGATGAGGACAGGGTGGGATGAGGACAGGGGGACAGGGTGGGATGAGGACAGGGGGACAGAGTGGGAAGAGCAAAGGGGGACAGGGTGGGATCAGCACAGGGGGACAGGGTGGGATCAGCACAGGGGGACAGCTTTTTTGCCGCCCCCCGCAAAGTGCCGCCCTAGGTCTGGGCCTTGTCGGCCTAGGCCATAATACATCTCTGGGTCACCCTAAGCTGGAGTTGCTGGCAAGCGTGTGATGTAGTATCGTTTAACAGTAGGAAGACAAGTGTTGGTAATTCATGACTTGAAAGTCTCAACAGACAAACATGTTTGTTTTTCATACAGTTCTAGAATCATCTACCCATGTAATGAGTTCCAGAAACAAGGATGCCGATCCATTTTCAGGCTTCTAATTGTCTAAAGCCTCTTTGTCAAACATTTTAGCGGCTGATCGTGTAATGATGGCAAGCAATGTGCTTCCCCCTCCATGCCGCGGCTGTAGTACCTGTTGTTTTCTCATCAATTTATGATCACTGCATGAAAACCTATTGTTTTTATTTATTACTATCCTGGCAGGAGTTATCTAATGTAAAACCCTACGAGGTCCATTATATGAAACAAGAACAATGCATATATCTGAAACAGAAGAAAGAAGATGATTATTTTTTTTCTAAGTATGCAGTAAATTATCTTAATATCAAACGGACCCTGTCTCCCCCACATACTTGTTATTTAACCAAAGCAGTAATAAATTGTCATTCGGTAAACTAGCAAAATATTTTATATTTATTTTCCTTTTAGTTGTATAGCAATTTACCTCCCATGGTCTTGTCCCTCACACTATACAAGCACATTTCACCTTTTTTTTTATATCATCAGTGGCTTCCAATTGATTTTCATGGACTGGCCACCAGTGACATTTACGCCAGATCTCACGCATGTTCCTTAGGAGATTCGAAACAAAGAGAAAAAAAAGTTTAATCACGTCGGCTCCAGAAGGTTTTACCCCCTTCATGGGGGTAACTGACAATTGCGACGCTGTACCCAAATAAAATTGAGGTCCCCACTAATAAACCTTTCTTTTGGTGGTATTTGATCACCTCTGTGGCTTTTATTTTTTGCACTATAAACAAAACAAGGCCGACAATTTTGAAAAAAAAAAACAATATTTTTTACTTTCTGCTATCGTATGTTCGATCGTTCGTTGAATTACGAAAGTTTTGGGCCGTTCGCTCCAAATTCGAGTGGCGTGTCTCGGCCCATAATTCACTGCGGCATCGCAGTGCATTGCTGGCTGATGATTGGCCAAGCATGCACTATGACCCGCATGCTTGGCCAATCACAGCGTGCAAAAAACGGTGAGCCATAATTGGCCAAAGCCAGGGTGGCTTTGGCCAATTATGGCTCAGGGGGTTTAGTACACGCCCCACACTATATAATGCTGCCTGGAAGTCGGCCTTGTGTAGTGTGTTGGTGGTTTACAGAGAGAGACAGAGAGAGAGAGAGAGAGTCATTTTTTTGGAGTTACCGTATTTATCTCCCTATTAATGTAGCCCTGACATTCCTGGAAAAAATATGTTTTATACTTACAGTTTTGGTGTCTTGCAAGGGCGTCCATCGGCGGCCTTGTCCGGTCCGGCGTCCTTCTGCGGCCATCGTGGTGTCCGTGGTGTCCTCCCGCGCTGTCTCCGAGTCGAATCCCCGCTTCCCGCGCTGTGTTTGAACCACTCCACGACATATACCTAGCACAGTACACTCGGGTATAGTCGGGCAGGCTCGGCTCCTCTCGCGTAAAGGACGTACAGGACATGACCGCGAGAGGAGCCGAGCCTGCCCGAGTATACGCTCGGTATATGTCGGTGCAGTGGTTCAAACACGGCGCGGAAAGCGGGTATCGGCGTATATCGTGCACCCGCGATTTTGCCCTGATTTTAAGGGCAAAAAAGTGTGCGGTATACGCCGATAAATACGGTAGTTAGAGCAGGCAGGCGTCGGATTTTACGTCGTTTACGTAAGTCGTACGTGAATGGGGCTGGGCGTAGGTTACATTCAGGTCGTTGCCATTGAGCCGTCGTATCCTACGGCGTAAATTTGACGTGATTCTGAGCATGCATGCGCAGTTCGTTCGGCGCTTCATTTACATGGGGGTCACGATTCATTTCAATACAACACGCCCACTACCAGCCTACTTTGAATTAGGCGGGCTTACGCCGGCCCATTTACGCTACGCCGCCGTAACTTAGGGAGCAAGAGCTTTGTGAATACTGTACTTGCCTCTCTATGTTACGTCGGCGTAGCTTCACATCATTTTTCGGGTTCTGAAAAACTAAAAAAAAAAAAATTCAAACATGCTCCATTTTTTAACGACTTTTTAAATGATGTCGTTTTTTGGGTTGTAAAAAATGATCGTGTGTGGGCTAAAACGATGTTAAAAACCTGCGCATGCTCAGAAGCAAGTTATGAGATGGGAGCGCTCGTTCTGGTAAAACTACCGTTCATAATGGAGTAAGCACATTCATCACGCTGTAACAGACAGAAAAGCGCGATTCGTCTTTTACTAACACGGAATCAGCTAAAGCAGCCCCAAGGGTGGCGTCATCCGAATGGAACTTCCCCTTTATAGTGCCGTCGTACGTGTTGTACGTCACCACGCTTTGCTAGAGCATTTTTTAAAAACTATGGTGTGTGGGCAACATCGTTTTAATGATGAAGTTGGAAAAACTTTGTTTTTTCTACATGCTGAAAAACGTTTTATTTAATGACGAAAAATGATCGTGTGTACGCGGCATTACACCCAGCAGGTACGATATTTAAAGGAATTTAAAAAAAAAAAAAAATTCACTTTAAGCATCATTAAAATCACTGCTCCAGAAAAAACAACCGAGCACTGAACAACTGAGCACTTTTGAATTCGAACGCTCGAGTCCCATAGACTTCAATGGGGTTCTAAAAGTTTGTGCGAACGATCAGTCCGTTCAACGGTTCTGGTGCGAACCGAACGGGGGGGTGTTCAGCTCATCCCTACTGAACACCTTTGATATGAATTCAAATGATGCTTGCGATCCAAGTTTTCTCATCCAACATCAGTATCTGACCTCACAATGCTGTTTTGACTGAAAGCTCACCAAGCCTGTTGTAGCCACAAAGGAAGCCACATCAATATCAATGCCCATGGTTTTGGAATGGATACCCAACAAGCTCATATAGGTGCGATGGTCATGTATCCACAAATTGGTGGCCAGATAGTGTATGTGAATATGATTGACATCTTCAGCAGCAATTTGAAACAAACAGAAACAATCTTCTGTATGATTCAAAAATGTATTTGGAGGGCATGTCCCTACCATCCATGGTTTTGGATTGTTCAACAAGCTTATATAGGTGTGACTGACCACAGGGCCATCTTATGGGGCCCTGGCCAGAAAAATGCACTGAGGCCCATACCAGCCTGCTCCAAATTACACACCTACTCTCAAAAATCAAAAATAGCTTAAAGCGGATCTCCACTCTGAAGTGAAGTCGCGCTGATCGGCACCCTCCCCCCTCCGGTGTCACATTTGACAACTTTCAGGGGGGGAGGGGGGTGCAGATACCTGTCTACAGACAGGTATCTGCACCCACTTCCGGCCCTACGATGCGGGCAAAAGACGGGTTTTTTCCTTGTTTCCCGTACGTCCCCCGTTGTATGCTGGGAACACTCGGCTCCCAGCACACGACTCGCGCATGTGCCGTAGGGAACCGGGCAGTGAAGCCGGAGCGCTTCACTTCCTGGTTCCCTCACCGTGGATGGAGGGGGGAGCAGCAGGGTGACGAGCGATCGGCGATCGGCGCTGGACTCCAGGACAGGTAAGTGTCCTTATATTAAAAGTCAGCAGCTGCAGTATTTGTAGCTGCTGGCTTTTAATATATTTTTTTAGTGGCACATCCGCTTTAAACATATAGGGCCAGATTCAGATAGAATTGCGTACGTTTTGGCGGGTATAGCGTATCTCAGATACACTACGCCACCGTAACTTAGAGCGGCAGGTCCCGTATTCAGAAAGAACTTGCGCTCTAAGTTTCGGCGGCATAGTGTAACTGGTCCGGCGTAAGCCCGCCTAATTCAAAGTAGGCATGTAGTGGGCGTGTTGTATGCTAATGACTCGTGACCCCACGTAATTGACGCTCCTAACGAACGGCGCATGCGCCGTCCGTGAACGTATCCCAGTGCGTATGCTCCAAATTACGCCGCAAATAGTCAATGCTTTAGACGTGAACATAACTTACGCACAGCCCTATTCGCGTGCAAACTACGTAAACGACGCAAAATTCGACGCTGTCCCGACGTCCATACTTATCATTGGCTATGCCTCATATAGCAGGGGTAACTTCACGCCAAAAAAAGCCTTACGTAAACAACGTAAATCAATGCGCCGGGCGCACGTACGTTTGTGAATCGGCGTATCTAGCTAATTTGCATATTCTACGTGGAAATCAACAGAAGCGCCACCTAGCGGCCAGCGTAAATATGCACCCCAAGATACGATGGCGTAGGAGACTTACGCCGCTCGTATCTAGGCAACAGTGAGGCGTATCTGATTCTATGAATCAGGCGCAGTGATGCGACGCCTCACACTCAGAGTTACGACGGCGTATCTGGAGATACGCCGTCGTAACTCCTTTCTGAATCTGGCCCATACTTTAGTTATTCCAATAAAATCGAATTTAAAGCGGAGGTCCGGTAAAAAATAAAATAAAAATAAATGTCAGCAGCTGCTAACACTGTAGCTGCTGACTTTTAATAAGGACACTTACCTGTCCTTGTCGCCAGCGATGTCGGCCGAGGCCGATCCCTCGATCCTGGCAGCTCCAGGCGCCGCCATCCACAGTAAGGGAAACAGGCAGTGAAGCCGTGCTGCTTCACTGCCCGTTTCCTACTGCGCATGCGCGAGCAGTGCGGCGCTTAGTGAATGGGCCGGCTGCTTTCTGGGATACACACAGTTCCCAGAATGCAGCGCGCCCCATTCACAAGAAGAAACCGAGTGTAGGAGGAGGAAGAGAATCCACCGCAGAGGATGAAGAGACAGATTCGGGACTTCCGCATAGCAACAGCTATTTCGGGTAAGTAAAATCCGGGACAGTTGGCAAATATGATGTAATGCAAGATTATCATGGAGTCCCCATTAAGATGTCCCATTGAGTTGGCCCTGACTGACCATATTGATTATATTGGTCCCTGAAAAGTCTCATAACAAGGACAAAATACTGTAGGATGGCTTGTACCTTCCCTAGAATCTTGCGTCCCTCTGCTGTGCTGCATTTTTGATCTTCTTCTCACATCAGACATTCGCCAAGGGTACTGACTGCACTACCTGACATCCAGGGCTGGACTGGGACAAAAATTTGATCCTGGACTTCATCCAGACTGGCCCAATTGACAGGTCTCTCCCATGGCGGCCGGACAAACCCACCCCCCCCAACCCCGATGGCCACTCAACTTTATTAGAGTAGAATGGCTGGTACTGGTACTCTTATAGGCAGTACCAATGGGGAAGCTAGACATTATTTCACCCGGGGCAAAGAATCAGATGCCCCCCCCCCCATGGGACAAGATTAGACAGAAATGAGAAACTCCCATGCCATAGCTGTTGAGTCAGCTGTCTGCCCCTCCCCTGTGCTCCTTCTGCTCCCCCCCCCCCATGCTCCTCTGGTCCTTCCCCTGCTTCTCTGTTCCCCCACATGCTTCTCTGTTCCCCCCCAGGTGAGCGCTGCGAGGAGGGAGAGGAGATGAGTGCTGCGGGGAGGGAGAAACGGAGAAGCGGAAAGGGGCGGAGGTCCGCTGTCACTAAAGCCGGCCCACTGAGCCATCGGCCCACCGGGAATCTCCCGGTAGTCCCGATGGCCAGTCCATCCCTGCTGACATCTACAAGAAGCAGCAACTTCCACTCTTTGAAAGAAATATAACCGGTATAAAGCATGGCACAGTAGACACGTTAAATAAGGAAATCGTGTTAAAAAGATTCAGGTAAACTTTACAGAAATTACAAACTAAAACGACAATATCCGTAAAAAAAAAAAAAAAAAAAAGAAGCTCTTTGTTCTACATTTTTTCCTCACATTTCCTGGTTTCCTGGATCACGATCACACAGTAAATCCTTGTAGGTGTCAAACCCGTTCCCCGAGTTAGCGATTTAATGCCGCCTGTGGTTCCAGCCGAATTCTGCAGCTTCTTTTTCTCATGTGTGTCCTTGAGAAGTTCCTGGTTTCTCTCTTCTGCTCTCAATTTCATGCAGCGCCGAGTCTAAATATTCATTGCCCTGTCAGGTCACGCCGACTGTCCCCAGAGACATCTGCAAATCTCCCATCTCATTCCAGCCGTCGTAGTGGTGGTTCCATGGAAGCCTATATGAAAAACATGATGCGTTTTATATTCCAGTCATGAAGGGTGCCTTATGTAAACCTGATCTGGATAATATTTAGTTTGCTAAAGCACATAAAATACTTATCGCCTTTTTTTATGCTTTGTTACATCTAAATGCTGCTGATCTCCTCCAGGTCTCTTCCATCTATTTCCTATACACATGCTTTCACTTCTACATGAGTTGCACATCATTGTTCTCTAGGGATGGGGATTGGGTTCTTGGGCCCAGATTCTGAAAGGGCTTACGACAGCGCAACGCCATGTGCGCCGTCGTAAGTCCTAATCTGAGCCGTCATATCTATGCGACTGATTCTTAGAATCAGTTATGCATAGATAACCATTAGATCCGACAGCCGTAAGGCTCTTACGCTGTCGGATCTTAACTGCAATCTTTTTTTCCGCCGCTAGGTGTCGCCTCCGTCGTTTTCCCGATCGAGTATGCAAATTAGCAAAATACGCGAATTCCCGAATGTACGCGCGGTCGACGCAGTGAAGATACAATGTTTATGTTAGATTTGCGACGCGTAAAGTTGCCCCTGCTATATGAGGGGCAACCAATGTTAAGTATGGCCGTCGTTCCCGCGTCGAAATTAAAAAATTTACGTTGTTTGCGTAAGTTGTCCGTGAATGGGGCTGGTCGCCATTTACGTTCACGTCAAAACCAATGACGTCCTTGCGACGTCATTTAGCGCAATGCACGTCGGGAAATTTTAGGGACGGCCCATGCGCAATACGTTCGGCGCAGGACCGCGCCTAATTTAAATGATCCACGACCCCAACCCGGATCATTTGAATTAGGCGGGCTTGCACCGGGGGATTTACGCTACGCCGCAACAACTTTACAGGCAAGTGCTTTGTGAATCAAGTACTTGCCCGTAAAACTTGCGGCGGCGTAACGTAAATGAGATACGTTACGCCGCCGCAGAGATGCGGCGATCTACGAGAATCTGCCCCTTGGTTCCTATGAGTTTGAGAATTGTACAGGAGTGGAATTTATGGTCCCAGAAAATGTAAAATAAAATTCATTTTTGAACTTGAGAAAGGCCAATAAGGGGGCTTTTGGTTAATCAAACACCACCACTATAAAAGGGGGGAAAAGAGCAGCCATCCATAGAGGGCGCACGGGCGCCCCCTCCCCTATACATGCGTCCGGTCCCCTGATCTACATATGAGTAGGGCCGAAACAACTAATCGATTAATCGACAACTATTCGATTATGAAATTAATCGATTACAATTTTCATAATCGATTAATCGGCCAGTAACATAATGGGGTTTAAAAAAACGAAAATAAAACCCTTTTGTAGTACAAAAAAGCAAATCGCTACTGTAAATATTACTTTCACTGTCCCACAGTAAAAAAATTAACCCCTTACAGTAGTGATTATTTGCTCTTTTTGTACTTATTTTTGTTTTTTAACCCCATTATGTTACTAAACATCTCAGGCCGGGGTCACACCTCTGATTTTTGGTGCTTTTTGTAGAAACGCACTACAGTTAATTTACATGTTTTCCTATGGGACACGTTCACATCCATGATTTTCAGCTGCTGAGTATTTGGAAAGGGTGAGGACTTATTAAACGCAAAACGGTGCTATTTTTTATTTATTTTTTTGTTCCAATATACTTCAATGGAGGAGCTGCAGAAAAGCATGTAATGTGTTTTTGCGGCAATTTGTGTTTTGTAATCTGCCCAACAACAAATTGGCCCAAAAAAATTTTGAAATGCAATTTTTTTTTTAAATGCTATTATACGATTAATCGAAACAATAATCGGCCAACTAATCGATTATGAAAATAATCGTTAGTTGCAGCCCTACATATGAGTGATGCCGGACCATTGATTCCAATGTGGGGGGGGGGGTGTTTTTGAAGCAGATGCCCTAATAGGCTTTTAAGGGGTTGTAAAGGAATTTTTTCCCTAAATAGCTTCCTTTACCTTGAGGGGGGAGGGGGCGAGCAGGAGTGTCAGGACGCCCACTAACACACAGCTCCTTTCTCTATCTGCAAAGTAGAGAGTGTCCTGACCCTCCTGCTCGCACCCTCCCCCCTCAAGAGGCTTTCTCCACACCAGGGAGAAAGCCTCGCCTTACTGTGTGTAGTTACAGACAGAAGAACAGGAAGTGAGGATTTCTCAGAAGAAATAAGGACATTTAAAAGCAAAATGGAAGGATAAGTGAAGGAGGACTGCACTAAGGTAAAGGAAGCTATTTCGGGGGGAAAAAATTGTACCTTTACAACCCCTTTAAAAAAGGGTGAGCTAAAAAGAGTGATCTCAGAGCTCAAAGCATTGCGCTCCGAGCCCACCCACCTGTGTGACCATAGCGCATACATTTTTTTATATTATCACACCAAAGTTTCTCCCCGCCAATCAGGAGGCAGGTCTGTGAGACCAGTTTCCCGATTGGCCAAAGCGTCAGGCGATCCTTTTGGATACCTAGCGCTTTGGTGGAAGACAGACGGCAGAGGAAGTTGGAGAAGCGGACACCGGAGCCATCGCAACCACTACCGCTACCCGCACTCCAGGAGAGGATACCACAGACCCGCCACGCAAGCGGGTAAGTTCCGGGCAGGTCCATGGGGGGGGGGTGTTGCTTGTTTGCCGCCCCCCAAACAAGAACGCACCACTGGCAGCCATACTCTGTCAACTGGAAACTTGTAGAGAAAGCTGACAGTTAGGAAACTGTACTTTTCTCCTGATTGCTAGCTCTTTGGGCAATCAACTCCTTTGCTGCATTGCTTCTAATTATTGGGGCTTTTGACTTTCATTTCATTTGCTTTCATTTTATTTTAAGATCGATTCAAGGTCAGTGGTCACTTTTAGTTACCATCCCTTCTATAGTTTTTATTATAATTTTTTCTTGCTTTTTCCATTCCTTTAGTGTTTTATTTTATTTTTTATGTTGATACAGTGTTATTTTTTTATTTTTTTGAGAATGCTAAAAAGCAAGCCATTCACTTGTTATTAGCCATCTATCGTTGTTCGTAGCACGCCACTGCACTGTTTGAAAGAAAAAAGCCACCTCCATTGCGATCATTAGTCCTGCCACAGTGTGAAATTTAATTGCAGTATGCAACTCATGTACTTGTTGTAGTGCTTCTCCCATTTCAAAACCTACTCTTGCAGTGAACATATGAAATTGCTGCTGCTCTTGCGACAATGCTATTCCTCAACAGCAACAAACATTTCATTTATTAACCACTTGCAGACCACCCACCTGCAATGTACGGCGGATGAGCGGCCCACACAGGCAAAGTGACTTACCTGTAGATTGCTGCCTGCTTCCAGGTTTAGGCACGCACACCCCCCTCCGCCCCGGCACCAGCTGTGATTGTGCACAGTGGAAGCCTGTCTGCTGTTCTTGACAATCAATACAGGGCTCTGCACAGAGGGGGCGATCTCTCTCTTCTCATCCATGCAAAGCAGGGAAAAGAAACAAAGTAAAAAATCAGCACATATCACACATTGTTAAGCACACATTTAATCATCCTAGATCAGGGGTCAAGTCCTGGGGAAAAAGTGTGGGAACTCCCATCCAAGATCCACTCCCCCACCAAAAAAAAAAAATGATACGCTCATATGCATAATTACTAAACCGCATATTTTTCTTTAACCACATAAGACCTGGACCTTTAGGCAGGTAAAAGGACCTGGCCAGTTTTTGCGATTCGGCACTGCGTCGCTTTAACTGACAATTGCGCGGTCGTGCGACGTGGTTCCCAAACAAAATTAGCGTCCTTTTTTCCCCCACAAATGGAGCTTTCTTTTGGTGGTATTTGATCACCTCTGCAGTTTTTATTTTTTGCGCTATAAACAAAAATAGAGCAACAATTTTGAAAAAAAATCAATATTTTTTACTTTTTGCTATAATAAATATCCCCCAAAAACATATATTTTTTTTCCCCTCAGTTTAGGCCGATACGTATTCTTCTACCTATTTTTGGTAAAAAAAAAATCGCAATAAGCATTTATCGATTGGTTTGCGCAAAATTTATAGCGTTTACAAAATAGGGGATAGTTTTATTATTATTTTTTTTTTTTTACTAATGGCGGCGATCAGCGATTTTTTTCGGGACTGCGACATTATGGCGGACACTTCGGACAATTTTGACACATTTTTGGGACCATTGTCATTTTCACAGAATAAAATGCCTTTCAATTGCATTGTTTATTGTGAAAATGACAGTTGCAGTTTGGGAGTTAACCACAGGGGGCGCTGAAGGAGTTAGGGTTCACCTAGTGTGTGTTTACAACTGTAGGGGGGTGTGGCTGTAGGTCTGATGTCATCGATCGAGTCTCCCTATAAAAGGGATCACTCGATCGATGCAGCGCCATAGTAAAGCACGGGGAAGCCGTGTTTACATACGGCTCTCCCCGTTCTTCAGCTCCGGGGAGCGATCGCGAGGGGGCAGCTAGAAACGAATAGCCGCGCCCTCGTCTCGGATCGCTCCCCGCGGGTTTCCGACCGCCGCATGTACCGGGGGGGGGGGGTCCCGATCGGACCCCGGGAAAGGCAGGGACGTACAGGTACACCCATATGCCTGTACGTGCCATTCTGTGGACGTACATATACATGCGGCGGGCGTTAACCGGTTAAGCAAGTTCTTTCTAAATCCGGGGATAAGTCGCGGCAGACCTCCGCAATGTCTCCTGGGAACAATGACAAAAGCTCCCAGGAGACATTGCGGCATTGAGGAAGTGACGGAATACCCGCACACTACCTGATGAATCCATATACAGGAAGCGGCCAGTAACATAAAGGATTACTAAGGTTCGCCCGCCCCTGACAGTGACTCGAGCTGGGCATCGCCGCTTAGTGAAGGATTGGCTCGGGCGGCTCGGCTGCTCTCGGCTGCTCTAGTCCTGCAAAGGGAACTGCGTTCCTGCTGTGAAAAAAGTTCAGGGACGCCGTTCCCACGCGTTCCCGCAGGACTTGGGCCCTGTCCTAGATGTTAACCCCTTCCCAGCCAGTGTCATTAGTACAGTGACAGTGGATAGTATCATCACTGATTACTGTATTAACCACTTCACGGCCGCCCTATAGCAGTTTTACTGCTACGGGGCAGCCGCTGTACACTGGTTCACATATATACATTATCTCACAAAAGTGAGCACACAACACACATTTTTGTAAATATTTTATTCTAACTTTTCATGTGACAACACTGAAGAAATTACACTTTGCTACAATGTAAAGTAGTGAGTGTACAGCTTGTATAACAGTGTAAATTTGCTGTCCCCTCAAAATAACTCAACACAGTCATTAACGTCTAAACCGCTGGCAACAAAAGTAAGTACACCCCTAAATGTTCCAGAGCTTGAAATGGTTAATGTGACTTGGTGATGTAAGTGGCAGTTAGTTCCCCCCCCAGTGTCAGTTAGTTTTGTATTGCCCACCGCAGTCCCATTATAAGCCGTTGATCACCACCATTAGTAGTATAAAAAAAAAAAAATGTATTCAGTATATATACCATAACAAATTATTATACGCTTATCTGGATTTTTTAAATCAAAAATATGTAGCAGAATACATTAGACTTGTTCACAACGAAAACATTTGTTTAGTTTCGTTTAGTTTCTTTTCTGTCCTGTTGATTTGTAATCATTCGTAATTTTGCTAAACTGGATTTTTCGTGTTTGGACTAATTCGTATTTTCGCAAGGGTAATTTTTCGTTGAATCAGAATGAGTCGTATTAATGTAAGCCTTATTTTTAGTTAATTTATAATTTGCACTTTCGGTAGAGTACATTGTTTTTCGTTGATTTGTAACTTTTTATATGGTCCGTTGATTCGTAATTTTCCGTGTCTCTCTCACAATAGCGCTGCCTAACGTGCTTCGAATGGATTTGTACTTTTCTAAACATGATGGGGTGGGTATTACCGCACTTACCACAAGAGTGGGGGAGGGGAAAAGGAAGGGGTACAGCTGCTGCACTAAAAAGTGTATCAAACCAGGAACAAATGAAGAATAAAGGGGTAGTGCTGCGCTGTGAATAGGGAGTGGGATAACGTGCAGAGGAAGTGTAGCCAATCCTTATATATGGAAAAAAATGGAAAATATAGTCTGGCTACTAATCATGAGTAGCAATAATAAAAAATGATACTGGTATACCATACAAATAAATATCATCAAAATAAACGTGCTACAATGCAGCCAAAGCTAGCTGAAGAAATGTGAAATACAGAGTGACAGTGCTGGTGTCATATAGTGAAATAAATAATAACAAACGTACTGATACACAATAAAGTGTACAGCGTGCGAAGCACACCAGTGACTGTAATAAACTAGGTTAAATGTCCATGCAGCAGATAAGTATAAACATAGCAGCTGGCAAAATCCAAAATAAAAGTGCTGGTGTAGATGCCAAAGTGACGTGACAAAAGGGGTTGATTTCCGGTGTTTTCTTCAGAGTAAGTGAGGATGTCCCCTTACCTTACTGCTGTATAAAACCCAGGTACACTTTTCTGGTCTTATCCACATAAGGTGTCATCAAAATGGAGTACCTAGTGTATTATTTTGTTTGAATAAACCCAATTTTAAAACGATACTGCACTATTGGCACTTTCATCTCCCTGGGTGCGAGTCAGGCCTCGTACACACGACAGAGATTCTCGGCAGAATTCACCGAGAAACTCGGTCAAAACCCGGATTCTGCCGAGAATCTCTGTCGTCTGTACAGTTTTGGCTCGATGGAGCCGCCGAGGAACTCGACGAGAAAATAGAGAACATGTTCTCTATTTTCTCGTTGTCCTCGTTCTTCTATGGGAGAAGCCGGCCCGCCGAGCTCCTCGGCGGCTTCATCCCAAAACTCGACGAGGAACTCGACGTGCCAAGCACGTCGAGTTCCTCTGTCGTGTGTACGGGGCCTCACTGTCACAGTTTGGACGTGACTACCGAGAGGGATCTATTTTTTTTCCAATTACAGTCCATTTTGATGACACCTTATGTGGATAAGACCAGAAAAGTGTACCTGAGTTTTTATGCTGTTACTTTACAGCAGTAAGGTAAGGGGACATCCTCACTTACTCTGAAGAAAACACCGGAAATCAACCCCTTTTGTCACGTCACTTTGGCATCTACACCAGCACTTTTATTTTGGATTTTGCCTGCTGCTATGTTTATACTTATCTGCTGCATGGACATTTAACCTCGTTTATTACAGTCACTGGTGTGCTTCGCACGCTGTACACTTTATCGTGTATCAGTACGTTTGTTATTATTTATTTCACTATATGACACCAGCACTGTCACTCTGTATTTCACATTTCTTCAGCTAGCTTTGGCTGCATTGTAGCACGTTTATTTTGATGATATTTATTTGTATGGTATACCAGTATCATTTTTTATTATTGCTACTCATGATTAGTAGCCAGACTATATTTTCCATTTTTTTCCATATATAAGGATTGGCTACACTTCCTCTGCACGTTATCCCACTCCCTATTCACAGCGCAGCACTACCCCTTTATTCTTCACTTTTCTAAACACATTGCGGTTATTTGTAACGATTCGAAATCTCATATTTTACTTACATTTTTTGACATGCGGCTATAGCCTCCGACCCTGTACACCATTTTGAGAGGGAGTTCAGCATGGTGAGAGAGGAGCAGAGAGTGTTATTGTTGGATGTGTAGTTGGGATCACAACAAGTCGACTTGCTGTTGAATTAGGCCGCATTAACGCAACAACTAATTATGCCGAAGGCATTCAGGCATTCGCTATTTGCGATATCATTTATTTCGGATTCAGTTTTATTCGTAATTGCTTTGTTCGGAAATTCAAATGCTTCCGAACCTCCGAAAGTTGCTAAATTCGTCCGAAATTCGATTCGTTACGAAACAAATTGCACAAGCCTAGAATACATTTTGACAAAAATTTATGAAGAAATTCGATTTTGTTTTTTATATATTTTATTGGGTATATTTTGTAGCAGAAAGTAAAAAATATTGTTTTTCTTTCAAAATTCTCAGCCTTTTTCCTTTATTGCGCAAAACAGTGGTGATCAAATAGCATCAAAAGAAAGCTCTATTTGTATGAAAAAAAATTATATAAATGTTGTTTGGCTACAGCTTGCATGACCACTCAATTACCGGTTAAAGTAACGCAATGCTGAATAGCAAAAAATAGCCTGGTCATGAAAGGGGTAAAATCTTCTGGAGCTCAAGTTGTTAAATACAATTGATATTAGGGATGACCACTAGAGGGAGACCAATAAATAGAGGTGGATGGACCCTATTTAGCTCAAATGGAAACATTGTAATAATTCTTTAGAATTACATGGAAGGCTCTGTTCACACCAAGCGATGTTGCCACGTAATGTTTTTTTTTTTTTGCATGTCTTTGTGGCTCATTTTAAAATCAGCACAATTCATTTTGAATGGGCCTCCCTCTACTCTACTCTACTCCAAAAAGAGGGGCGAGAATGCGGCAACCACTGACTAAAGGTCATCTGCAACCACTGGCTAAAGGTCACACAAGATATAATTATATTAATATATTACCATAGTAACCTATCTTGGATACATTCCATTGGGGGGCAACCTGAGATGTGTTTAACCATGCAAGCCATATTTTTTCAAATTGGATATCCTCTCTTTTGGTACATACATTTTTCCCAAAAGAGAGGGATATTCATCTCTTTAATCCAACCATCCGCTGTGGGAGATGCTGGTGAAAGCTGTTTCCTAGCCAATAATATTTTTGCCAAAAACAGGAGGCGATTAAAAGCCAATATTTTAAAAGATATTCTTCCAAGAGACTCAGACCACCCAACCCACAAATAAGTGGGGTGAGAGGAATTTGAATATCATACGCCATATTAATTATAGCCTCTATTTCCAGATTCCACTAGGTATTCTTTTGATAAAAGTTTATAGAAGATGTCAGTGATTGGGTTACAGCAGAAATTCCCCCTAACAGGGAAGTTCTACTTTACCACCTCTTCTCCCACACTTGGGGGTTTCTTTGGGGGTGGGGGGTGGGGGAGCTGGTACCTAGTTTTTGAAGGTACCTGCTTCCACTTCCACTTTGATTGCCTTGGTGATTAGAGCATAAGTCCCACCCCGCCTGCAACCTTCTTGAACACGTTACAGGTCCCAGAAGGCTGCGACACCAATCACAAAGCGCAGTGCTTGCACATGCACAGCGGGAACCTGACTGTAAAGCCGCAAGGAGTCACAGCCGGCTTCCTTAGTAAACATGCCACGGAAGAACTGGTTCAGGTGTGGATAGCGCTGGATCCCTGGACAGGTAAAGTTAATTGTATTGTAATTTGTTTTGTTTTTTCTGCAGAAAGTGCAGCGTTGTCACATTTTTAACCACTTAAGCCCCGGACCATATTGTTGCCTACAGACCCAAGGTGTTTTTACAGTTTGGGACTGCGTCGCTTTAACAGACAATTGCGCGGTCGTGCGACGTGGCTCCCAAACAAAATTGGCGTCCTTTTTTCCCCACAAATAGAGCTTTCTTTTGGTGGTATTCGATCACCTCGGCGGTTTTTATTTTTTGCGCTATAAACAAAAATAGAGCGACAATTTTGAAAAAAATGCAATATTTTTTACTTTTTGCTATAATAAATATCCCCCAAAAACATATATAAAAAAAAAAAATTCCTCAGTTTAGGGCGATACGTATTCTTGTACCTATTTTTGGTAAAAAAAATCGCAATAAGCGTTTATCGATTGGTTTGCGCAAAATGTATAGCGTTTACAAAATAGGGTATAGTTTTATTGCATTTTTATTAATTTTTTTTTTTTTTTACTACTAATGGCGGCGATCATCGATTTTTTTCGTGACTGCGACATTATGGCGGACACTTCGGACAATTTTGACACATTTTTGGGACCATTGTCATTTTCACAGCAAAAAATGCATTTAAATTGCATTCTTTATTGTGAAAATGACAGTTGCAGTTTCGGAGTTAACCACAGGTGGCGCTGTAGGATTTGGTGTACACTGTGTGTGTGTTTACAACTGTAGGGGGGTGTGGCTGTAGGAATGACGTCATCGATCGAGTCTCCCTAAATAAGGGATCACTCGATCGATGCAGCGCCATAGTGAAGCACGGGGAAGCCGTGTTTACACACGGCTCTCCCCGTTCTTCAGCTCCAGGGAGCGATCGCGACGGAGCGGCTATAAACAAATAGCCGCGCCGTCGTCCCGGATCGCTCCCCGAGGGGACCCGACCGCCTCAAGTCGCGGGGGGGGGTCCCGATCGGACCCCCGACCCACGTCTAGGCAGGGACGTACAGGTACGCCAATGTGCCTGTACGTGCCATTCTGCCGACGTATATGTACATGCGGCGGTCGGGAAGGGGTTAAAGGAAGTGGGAAATCAAGAAATCTACAGGTAGTATCAACGGATTGTAAAGCTACGTATGTTATGGGGGGACTAACAAAAACGAAAATGTAAATGCTATTGTTGTAATATGTTGGCCGATTTATGTAGGATATTATATTAGCATATATATGTACACATACAGTACAATATTGACCAGGCCAAAATTCAGTTGGCAATGGTTGAGTTGTCCAAGCCAACTCAATTTTAACATATCAAAGGGGCAGCTGATGACTCTCTGCTATGTTGATATTAATTTGCAAGAATGCAGAATAGGGCAATTTATGACTGCAGCTGTTTATAGCTAGAGGTCATTATCTGTCACTTTGAAAGACAGAAGCAGATCAAAGGCCTAATGGAAACGGCCAATCGAACTGTTTGGCCCTTTGGTGTATAGGGGGTATAAGCTGGCATTCAGTCCCTGTCATTCTCCATGAAGATGAAGGCACAGGTGTAGGTATAGTTTAGTACAAATGGGATTCTGAAGGATACTGTTTGTTGGATTTTGTCATCTGTTGCAAGTACTGTATCTTATGGACTTTGTTCTGTCTGAAGTTTCAATAAATGCATCTCTCTGGAAGAATCGGGTTGCTGCTGGAAATTACTCACATCATTATAATAATAACTAAATAATGACCCACTCACTAAACTATATCACTGCATTCATAATTATATTATCAATATGCAATCAATTATTAATAATTGATAATTATTTCATTATCATCGAAAAACTACATCACTACACTGGTGCCGTGACTCGGACATTTTACAACAGCTCTTGCCAGACTGCATCATCTATTTTAAAAAAAAATCCAAAATACCAATTTAAGAGTTTTTGTCACAGAAGTTTTATGTTTATACAGTGCCTTGAAAAAGTATTCATCCCCTTGAAATTTTCCACATTTTGTCATGTTACAACCAAAAACATAAATGTATTTTATTGGAATTTTATGTGATAGCCCAACACAAAGTGGCACATAATTGTGAAGTGAAAGGAAAATGATAAATGATTTTCAACATTTTTTTTACAAATAAATATCTGAAAAGTGTGGCGTGCATTTATATTCAGCCCCCTTTACTCTGATACTCCTAACTAAAATCTAGTGGAATCAATTGCCTTAAGAAGTCACCTAATTAGTAAATAGAGTCCACCTGTTAATAAATCAGTATAAATACAGCTGTTCTGTGAAGCCCTCAGAGGTTTGTTAGCAAACCTTAGTAAACAAACAGCATCATGAGGGCCAAGGAACACACCAGACAGGTCAGGGATAACGTTGTGGAGAAGTTTAAAGCAGGGTTAGGGTATAAAAAATATCCCAAGTTTTGAACATCTCACAGAGCACTGTTCAATCTATCATCCGAAAATGGAAAGAGTATGGCACAACTGCAAACCTACCAAGACATGGCTGTCCACCTAAACTGACAGGCTGGGCAAGGAGAACATTAATCAGCCAAGAGGCCCATGGTAACCCTGGAGGAGCTGCAGAGATCCACAGCTCAGGTGGGAGAATCTGTCCACAGGACAACTATTAGTCCTGCACTCCACAAATCTGGCCTCTATAGAAGAGTGGCACGAAGAAAGCCATTGTTGAAAGAAAGCCATTGTTGAAAGAAAGCCATAAGAAGTCCCATTTACAATTTGTGAGAAACCATATGGGGGACACAGCAAACATGTGGAAGAAGGTGCTCTGGTCAGATGAGACCAAAATTTTACTCTTTGGCCTAAAAGAAAAACGTTATGTGTGGCAGAAAACTAACACTGCATATCACCCTGAACACACCATCCTCATCGTGAAATATGGTGGTGGCAGCATCATGTTGTGGGGATGCGTTTCTTCAGCAGGGACAGGGAAGCTGGTCAGAGTTGATTGGATGATGGATGGAGAAAAATACATGGTAATCTTAGAAGAAAACCTGTAAGGCCTCGTACACACGACGGGACATGTCCGATGAAAACGGTCCGCGGACCGTTTTCATCGGACAAGTCCGCTGGCGGATTTTGGTCTGATGGCTGTATACACCCTCAGACCAAATTTCCCGCGGACAGTGAACGCGGTGACGTGGCCGCGCCGTCGCCCCGACGATGACGCAGCGACGTGCGCGACCGTGGAAGGTCAATGCTTCCACGCATGCGTCGAATCACTTTGACGCATGCGAGGGCTTTCGGCCGAGCGGACATGTCCGGTGAGTCGTACAGACGACCGAACATGTCCGACAGACAGGCTTCCAGCGGACATGTTTCTTAGCATGCTAAGAAACATTTGTCCACTGGAAACCTGTCCGATCCGCCGGAAAATTGTCCGGTCGGCCGTACAGACGACCGAACATGTCCGCGGAAACTGGTCCAATGGACCAGTTTCAGCAGACATGTTCGGTCGTGTGTACAAGGCCTTACTGTCTGCAAAAGACTTGAGACTGGGGAAGAAGTTCACTTTCCTGCAGGACAATGACCCTAAACATACAGCCAGAGCTACAATGGAATGGTTTAGATCAAATCATATTCATATGTTAGAATGGCCCAGTCAAAGTCCTGACCTAAATCACATTGAGAATCTGTGGCAAGGCTTGAAAATTGCTCTTCAGACGCTCTCCATCCAATCTGACAGAGCTTGAGCCTTTTTTGCACAGAAGAATAGGCAAAAAATGTACTCTCTAGATGTGTAAAGCTGGTAGAGACATCCCCAAAAAGAATTGCAGCTGTAATTGCAGTGAAAGGCGGTTCTACAAAGTATTAACTCAGGGGGCTGAATACAAATGCTAGCCACACTTTTCACATATATATTTGAAAAAAAAAATATGAAAAACCATTTATCATTTTCCTTTCACTTCACAATTATGTGCCACTTTGTGTCGGTCTATCACATAAAATCCCAATAAAATATATTTTACGTTTTTGGTTGTAAAATGTGGAAAATTTCAAGGGGGATGAATACTTTTTCAAGGCACTGTACATGTGTAGATACACTATGGCTAAATGTTTGAGGACACCTGGGCATCATAGCATTTCAGTTTAATGAGTTCAGCTGTTATCAGTGAAGTATACTGTTAACGCTATAACATACAAACAGATTAAGACAATAATGGGCTTCCTTATCCTCCGGGCAGCAAATTGTAGAAGGACATTTTCTGATATGACTGTGCTCCTCTACACAAAGCTAGCTGTATGTGCCTTGGAGGAACTCAAGTGTCTTGCACAGAGCCCTGACCTCATCCCTACTGAACACCTTTGGGATTAATTGGAATGCTGATTGTGAGACAGATCAACATCGGTTGCTGACCTCACAAATGCTCTTTTGGCTGAATGGTCCAAAATCCACACAGTCACACGCCAAAATCCTGTGGAAAGCCTTACCATAAGTGGAAGCTATTATAGCTGCAAATTAAGGCGGGGCATTACATACCATATTAATGCCCATGGTTTTGGAATGTGATGTCCAACAAATATATATATATAGGTGTGGTCAAAGGAAGAGATGCACTGTTGTAAGCTAAAATGTGACACTAGTAATAATGAAGTGCTAGATAAATATCAATTAAAATTATGATACACTGACTGAGTGAAAACAATTATATTATATCTGTAAATAGGTCTGTGAGACCTCAATAGGATAACAAGAAGGGGTTCATTCCTAAATTGGGTAGAAACCTGAGAATTATCAAGTGAATAAATAGCATTCTGTGTGAACAAACCAAAAACGTTAGGAATACCATTAACAATGCGTCAAAGGTAAAAAATTTGAATATAATAAAAATTACCAATGCAGAGTGTCCATATAAACTTAAATATCCCCAGTGTTCAACGAATCCAATAGTCCAGGAAAAAGTGTTGACAGGATAGTGCCTCCACCAAACAATAACACTGCCGCTAACCAGATGGATGTGATCTCTAATTATAGGAGATCAATATGCGCATATGGTTGCAAAAATCCCTCAGTGTGGTTCAATATTGCATAGAAGATGTCTCAAACAACGTAGCAAGCAATCCAGGATGCACCACATAAAAAAAGGAAGGGACTAGCATAGCGTAAAACCCTTAAAAATGTAATAAGTAACATAAAAATGCACACTTACAGAAGAAGAAGTGAGAAAAGGCATATAAAATGCAATCAAACCGGCCGGCTCTTCGATTCAGCAGCCCATATTTTCCGGGTCTGGCGTACAACGCAGTGACATCAGAACGTCGTTCCTCCCAACGTTTCGTCACTAGAGGGACGTAGTCACGGGATTATAGCCACAAAGAGTGCCAAATTGACATTGATGACCTTGGTTGAGGAATGGGATGCCCAGCAAACTCATAGATGTGATGTAACAAAGAGGGTCTTCTGCACCACCTTAAAATGACCTTTGGTAGCTTGTCCCTAAAATATATTTAGCCAATCAAAGGTATTTAAACTTAAAGGTTTATTCTCACATTCCTGCAACTATAAAAGCTTAAACAGCACAGCACATTACTGCCGTCTAGTCCATGATGAGTTCTGAGCGTAATGTGTGCTGTAAGGGAACTGACCAAGTTGGGGACCTGGGAATAAAAGGCTCCGAGGCTGCTTTTTATTTTGAGCAGCTAATTCTACACAACTGTCTATTGTAATAATCTCCAACATCCAGCATGGGAACTGGTGCCGGAACATCTGCTACGTGTACATCAGGGCGGCGGTAACATCTGTTGGGGACATGCAGTATTTCTCATTGTTATCTTCACAAAAACAACCTTGGCTCCCATCTTGTGTTTTTTCCCATTTCTGCCAATGCACAGCAGTCCAGCAGCCCATTCATGCTTTCGCTTATGCCCATTGCTGAGAACTGGCAATGGTGAATGGAATAATTTCCCACGGGTTAGATATACAGAAGATTCAAAGATCTCAAGAGACAGAAACTCAACAACAGACAGTAATAATGTTACATTATTACACAATGATAGACTTCATTCTCCATGCACTGTTTTGTTTTTCTTTGAGCATGGTTAAAGTTGAACTAAAGGCTCTTATATGACAGTTAAATATGTCCCAAATACAGTTGCTAAGTCATTCACAAGCTTCATAAAGTAAAAAAAACAATGTAGACAATGCTAAAGAAGTGTCTTAGGCCTCGTACAGACGAGGGGACAGTCCGCTGAAAACGGTCCTCCGGACCGTTTTCAGCGGACATGTCCCCTCGGAGATTTCTGTCTGATGGTTGTACACACCATCAGACAGAAATCCGCGTGGACAGAAAGCGCGGTGACGTGTCCGCGCCGTCGCCGCAACGATAACGCGGCGACGGGCGCGACGCTGGAAGGTAAATGCTTCCACGCATGCGTCGAAGTGATTCGACGCATGCGAGGGATGGCGGCCGCTCGGACATGTACGGTGAGTCTGTACAGACGACCAAACATGTCCGACGGACAGGATTTCAGCGGACATGTTTCTTAGCATGCTAAGAAACATGTGTCCGCTCGAAAACGGTCGGGTGGACAAAGCATGTGGGGAGGTGTAGTGTGGTGCGGTGGCAGTTAACACTCAGAGTCCAGTAGTAACAGTAACAGAACTGTATTGTAATGGTAGCTCAAACAAGTACAACTTCCCGGTGGGAGGTCAACCCGACCAGGCACACTCACAGAAAGTTGCAGCAAACAGTGTAGCAGCAGTTCTCGTATGCACCGGCAGTGCCTGTCTTGAGGGATGGGATGCGGTCTGGCTGGTCTGTGCCCAAACATGGAGGCTTCAAGGAAAGTAGGCTTATCCCTGCTCTTTCCCCACTCATCCTGAATCTCTTTATACCGCTAATACTGTCCCAGACAGATGGATGACCTGTCCCTACACTACCCACACATGAAATGCACGCCTAGCCTGGGAGCCAGGATCTGAAATAGACTCTGCCTAATCCAAGATGGCCACCAAAGTAATCTGGGGTGGCAGCATCCAATCAGCTAGCTTCCCCAGTGGCCCAGGAAACCATAGACTCTGGAACCAGTTTCCTCTTGACTTCCTTTCCTTCTGCAATGCAGCTGTGGTGCAGTGCCACCTGCAGTGGAGAAAGTAGACTGCACCTGCCTACAAGTAATAGGCAGGATGCAGGAGAGGAGTATCGAGGGTATAACAGCAGGTTTTGTATTTGATTGATAGCAGCACAGCTATTAGCTCCCGCTGCTGTCAATCTATCCAATCAAGAGCCAGGACCCCGGGTAAAAAGGGGGGCTAAGGGGCCAGTGTCTGCCAGGTGTTTTTTCACCTTTATGCGTAGGATGCATTAAGGTGAAAAAACGTGAGGGTTTACAACCCCTTTAAGTAAGGCACAGAGTTCAGGAGTGAGGATTAAATAATGCAGATAGTTCAGGGGTGAGGATGAAAACGGTTGTAAACCGCTTGGTGCTTGTTTTTTTTCCCAGACCTGCAAGGTAAAGGCATAATGTGCTTCCGGGTCCAGGGACTGGCCGGAACCACAATGACATCACTCCCATGCATGCGTGGGGGAGCCACTGTTTAGGGCACAGGATTCTGAACGAATGGCTGGGTGGCCGTCCCTTCAGAGCGCAAGCACCAATAAAGTCATCGGCTGCATATATAGTAAATATCTGCTAACGGTGCACATTTAGGAGATATTTACAGTACCTATAGGTAAGACTTATTATAGGCTTACCTATAGATGTACAAGTTAAAGATTTAAGTTTGCAACCACTTTAACCTTTTCCCCACCGCGCCATAGCGATTTTACTGCTACAGCGCGGTGGAGTTATTCCGGGACGACGTCCCTGGGACGTCCTCCCAGAATGCTTCACTCGCGCGCCCCCTGCGGCGCGCTCCCGGAATCATCTGTGAGCGCCGGGTCTAGAAGACCCGGCGCTTCACAGATCGCGGTAAATCGCCGCTAATAGCGGCGGTTTACCACGTGATCGCTCCGTCAAATGACGGAGCGATCACTTGTAAACAAACCGGCGTCATGTAATGACGCCGGTTCCTCCCTCTCCTCTCTGTACCGATCGGTACAGTGTGAGAGGAGGGGGGGGGGGGCGGGGTGTCAGCAGCAGCTGCTGCGGGCTGGATCTGTGACACATGCAGTCACAGATCCAGCCATCCTTCCCTGCGCAAAACTCTGCAATATCACCCCTACTATGTGCAATACCCCCCATACTATGCAATACCCCCCCCACACTCTGCAATACCCCCCCACACTCTGCAATACCCCCCCACACTCTGCAATACCCCCCTACACTCTGCAATACCCCCCTACACTCTGCAATACCCCCCCACACTCTGCAATACCCCCCCACACTCTGCAATACCCCCCTACACTCTGCAATACCCCCCTACACTCTGCAATACCCCCCTACACTCTGCAATACCCCCCCACACTCTGCAATACCCCCCTACACTCTGCAATACCCCCCCACACTCTGCAATACCCCCCATACTATGCAATACCCCCCACACTCTGCAATTTTTACAGAATTTTCGGTCTTTTTTCTTTTATAGTGCAAAAAATAAAAACCGCAGAGGTGATCAAATACCACCAAAAGAAAGCTCTATTTGTGTGAAAAAAAGGACAACAATTTCAGACGGGTACAATGTTGTATGACTGAGTTATTGTCATTCAAATTGTGAGAGCACCGAAAGCTGAAAATTGGTCTGTTAGGAAGGGGGTTTAAGTGCCCAGTGGTCAAGAGGTTAAGTAACACACAGAGTTCAATGTTTAATATTAAATATTACAGCGTCCAGGTGTCTGGATTAAAGCGGGGGTTCACCCTAAAAACAATTTTCTAACATTACATTGAGCTCACTCTCGACATTGACAGTATGCCGATTTTTTTTTTTTGCTGTATAGCTATTTTCTTACCCGGCTTCTGGGTAGTGCCTCCTGCGGGAGTGGGCGTTCCTATGCAGCAGTTAGTGATTGACGTGATGACAAAAACTACCCCCCGTCGCATAAGGAGCGTCACGAGTTGCCGAAAGATGCCGAACGTCGAGTCGGCGCTATACGGTGCCTGCGCACCGACGTTCGGCTTCTTTCGGCAACTCGTGACGCTCCTTATGTGACGGGGGGGGGGGGGGGGTAGTGTTTGTCATCACGTCAATCACTAACTGCTGCATAGGAACACCCACTCCCGTGGGAGGCACTACCCGGAAGCCGGGTAAGAAAATAGCTATACGAGGTATGTACAGCAAAAGAAAAAAATTGGCATACTGTCAATGTCGAGAGTGAGCTCAATGTAATGTTAGAAAATAGTTTTTAGGGTGAACCCCCGATTTAAGTACAAATACTGTAGCTTTTTAAAAATTCCGGTAATTACCAGTGCCTGGAGTCTAGCAATGTGTCTTCCCTTAGCTTAAGGTGACCAGATTTTTAAAATGAAATCCGGGGACATTTTTTTTTCTACTAGTTATGGCGGCAATCAGCGACTCTCTGCTAGCCTCCCTCCGCCCCACAGCCTGTCAAGTGTTACTCTCTAGCCCCCGGCTACTACTGGGTGGGGTGCAGAGGAAGATCACTCCGCCAGGGAAGGCAAGGAGATAGGCAGAGACTTGAGCCAAGGCAAAAGAACATGCGAGCGGATTTGAACCGGCATGCACCCAAAACTGAAGAAATATTCCCTCCGCTCTGACCAGCACATGATAATCAGAAAGGGGCACAGATAATGGAAAAAAATACACCCCCTTAAGCTAGTAGGAGAGTGGGGGGGGGGGGGGGGTGTAATTCAGAATGTTTTTTTTTTTAATTCTGCACTGACTGTCTTTGAAATTGCCCCAGCCCCTGTTCAAATCCAATCCAGGGACAAAACTGGGGACAGACTTGGTCCGGGGACAGTGTCCTCAATCTGGGGACTGTCCCCTGAAATCGGGGATGTCTGGTCACCCTACCTTAGCTGGCTCTTCTTACCGATGTGTGTCCCACCTTCTTGGATATAGTAGCTGGCTGTGGCTTCTTGAAGAACCACAAGTGGCTGCCCATAACACATGTGCAAGCTTGTGCAGTGCTTTGTGAATAGTCCTGCAGCCTTCTAGGACATGTGGTGTGTCCCAGGAGGCTGCAGGAGGCAGCAGCGCCATCCTTACCTAGGTGAGGATTGTGGAAGTGATTACCAATCAAATCGGTACTCCTTAAACCCCCCCCACCTCCAAAAAAAAAAAGATCACCATACACCTGGGGTAGGCAACCAGTAGCCCTCCAGCTGTTGCAGAACTACATTTCCTATGAGGAAATGCAAGGTTGGCAGTTACAATTACTCCCTGAGGCATGATGGGACTTGTAGTTCTGCAACAGCTGGAGGGCCCCATGTTGCCTACCCCTGCAATACACACTTTATTTTTTTCGTATAACTTTCTAAACAAAAAAATGCGGTTTCTAACATTCCTCCATTCGCACTACACAGTATGGATGGACGAATCTCTTGCTGTGGCTATTGAATTCTGACAGCTGGCTCCATTAGCTATCAGAATATCTAAACAGCACCTGTATCCAATTGGCTGGCACTTATCCATCCCGCTTCTTTAATTTTTCAGTTGAAGAAGGTTGGATGGGAGGGTGGCAACAGGTCCAACCCCAGAGCAAATCTTGTCAGGTTGTCAGGTGGAAGGGGTAGGTAGGTTCAGGTGCAAAGTAAGGAAACGCTTATTTTCCAGCAAACAGTTCTCGTCGCCACTCTAGCCAGAGTGGGTATTGCTCACCCGGATAGGTCCCTCTCACTGGCCTAGCAGCCGGGATGGCGCACAAAATAAAGTACAGTCTCTGCCACAGACCTTGCTTTCTCGGTGAGATATTTCGGTCCGGAATCCTCTGCCACAGGATTCAGCACCCGGATCTCTTTAGCTTTTCTCACTAGAACCTTTAAACTCGACAGGCGACACTGTCAGGCCTCTCAGTGTACGGTGCATCCTTAGATGAAGCTTCCATGCCTTCTCCTAAGGTACCAGCCTCTTGCATGGTCCCTACCAGGATAGGTCCTCCCCTGGTCTCCTTCATCAAGTGGCTTCCTCCCGCAGGACGGACAGCACAGGATCACCTCTGCGGTACGGGCCCCAGTCAGACAACTGGGCCCACCAGACAGACGAAGCCGCAGCCCCGGGCCAACGTGGTCCCGGAGCCATACCACAGTCCCAGAGATAAAGGAGCAGGGATCCCACTGTTCGGACAGAGCGGCTCTGGTCCTCAGCATATGGCCACAGGCTTGTGGCAGCTTGATATGCACACAGGAGCAGTGATGTGCACACTTTGTTCTCCTTAAAACAAAAAGAAAGCTCCTTGGTCTGCATTCATGGAAATACAGCTTGGAAATACAGCTTTTCCTCCCTCTCACTGTCTCCTTGTGGGTACTGTAGTTCAATGGTCCATAGTGTGCATATCAAGCTGCCACAAGCCTGTGGCCATATGCTGAGGACCAGAGCCGCTCTGTCCGAACAGTGGGATCCCTGCTCCTTTATCTCTGGGACTGTGGTATTGAGACATCACGCTCAGGGGACGGAGAGCTTCCTGGTAACCATCTGAGGGATAAAGGCCTGGGCTGGGTTATAGCCACCTGCCTCAAACCGCTTGCCTTCTGGTAAGCGGCTTTCCATATTCCGGTGGAGGGTCACTGTATGCATATGTGTCACTGGGTGGTGTGGAACGTAGGATCGATCATTGCAAGGACTGTATCTTATTGCCTGTGAACACTTGTGTCATCTGAACAGCCACGGATTCATCACATCTTTAATGCGTGTGATTCAAACTGACTTTTGTGGCGCGGCTTTTTCTTTTGTTTATTCCCATTGTGTTTTCACACGCTTGCTGCTGCCGGGGACTGGAGGGTGGGGGGGGATATTAGCGCGTTTTTTTGTTGTTTGTGGTTACCAACCCCACTGCCCTTCCCAATTATCAATTATATTAATGACATCACAGGGGGTAGGGGCTCTGCATCCCTTTAATCAGTAAATAACTCATATGTAGAGCCAGGTGATATATTCAAATGTGATATCCTGCCAACATCCCAAAACTACACAACGTCACACGATGCTGACACTAGCCAGATGGCCGCCATGCCCAAAGAGGGCATGGCTGGGATGGAGGGCCACCATTACGTGAGTCCTAAATGTAAGGAAAAGCACGTAAGTCCCCGCCCATCCACCCAAGGCCAACACAGACAGACACTGGGGAGGCCCATGCATGCCGGGTAGTGAGCGATAACCCTGCCGAAGCCCCCACAGCGCCACCTATTTTTTTATGACTTTTGTAATTAAGATTGGCATTTGCCTTTTATATATTATATATAGTTAAAAGTCCAATGGCGAGTCTCTATCTTTCGTTCAGTCAGTAAAAGAAAGATCCCCAAGTACAATGTTAAAAGGTCCATAAGGATCCTTTTACAGGTTCACCACATATGCTTTCTCTGCTCGTTGTTAGTGAAGACATATCCGTGTTATTACTGAAACACAGTTCCACCCCTGTAAAAGTCAGCAGCTACAAAATGTGTAGCTGCTGACTTTTAATAATCAGACACTTACCTATCCCACAGTCCAGTGATCCGGGCGAACAAAGCCCCGCTCCTCTCCCTCTCCTCTCCACGGCACCGGAATTCTGACTGTGGCCACCCGCCTGTGGCTTCACAGAACAGGCACGCACAGCGCATGCGAGAGCCACGCTGTGATTGGCCGAACAATCTTCTGGGACCTGTGATGTGTCCCAGAAGATTGCAGGGAGGGAGGGGGAGAGGTGAACTTCCTTGCGACGCTGCGGTACCTTCGGGACGAAAGCGGAGCTGGGCGCCCCTAAAAAGAGGGTAGCCCCCCCCCCCCCCCCAAAAAATGACATGCCAAATGTGGCATGCCAGGGGGTCACCTTCACTTAAAGTGGAAGTTCCATTTTTGGGTGGAACTCCGCTTTAAAGCATACAAGTAGAGTATATTCCATACAAGCAAAAGGTTTCTGCATAGAACTTCCCTTTATATTCACAATGCTGATCCCAGGAGGGCACACAGAACCATAGGCTCTAATTACTGCAATAAAATACATCCTGTTCCCTGATTCCTCCTTTCTTAGTTTTATACATTTCTTTTCTTTGTAACATATGCTAGCATAATTACCATATGCAGGGATCCTTTTAAGGCCGAGTACAATAGGGGAGTCTAGTCCTATATTGCATTATGTTCATTTATTATAATAAGGAAGAACAACACGGTTTTCCTTCATTCAGAAACCTACTGAGCTGTATTTTTGTTCAGCGTGTGCTTGGTCGCTAGTAGAACTTTATTCTTTGGATTTTAAGGAGCAACTATTTCATACAAGCAGAGTTTTTCTGTTACTTTAACCACTTACTGGCCACTTTTACCCCTTTCCTGCCCAGGCCAATTTTCAGCTTTCAGTGCTGTCAAACTTTGAATGACAATTGCGTGGTCATGCAACGGTGTACCCCAATTTCATTTTTCGCATTTTTTTCCCCCACAAACAGAGCTTTCTTTTGGTGGTATTTAACCACTTAACCCCCGGACCATATTGCTGGTCAAAGACCAGAGCACTTTTTGCGATTTGGCACTGCGTCGCTTTAACTGACAATTGCGCGATCGTGCGACGTGGCTCCCAAACAAAATTGGCGTCCTTTTTTCTCACAAATAGAGCTTTCTTTTGGTTGTATTTGATCACCTCTGCTGTTTTTAGTTTTTGCGCTATAAACAAAAATAGAGCGACAATTTTGAAAAAAATTAATATTTTTTACTTTTTGCTATAATAAATATCTCCCAAAAATATATAAAAAAAAATGTTTTTCCTCAGTTTAGGCCGATACGTATTCTTCTACATATTTTTCGTAAAAAAAAAAATCGCAATAAACGTTTATTGATTGGTTTGCGCAAAAGTTATATCGTTTCAAAATAGGGGGTAGTTTTATGGCATTTTAATTATTAAAGTATTAATAGTATTTTTTTCCGGTACTGCGACATTATGACGGACACTTCCGACACTTTTGACACATTTTTGGGACCATTGGCATTTTTATAGCGATCAGTGCTATAAAAATGCATTGGATTGCTATAAAAATGCCACTGGCAGGGAAGGGGTTAATACTAGGGGGTGGGGAAGGGGTTAAGTATGTTCCTGGGTGTGTTCTTACTGTGGGGGGGTGGCCTTACTAGGGGAAATGACTGATCGCTGTTCATACATTGTATGAATAGACGATCAGGCATTTCTCCCCTGACAGGACCGGGAGCTGTGTGTTTACACACACAGCTCCCGGTCCTCGCTCTGTAATGAGCAATCGCGGGTGCCCGGCAGCTGTCGTGCCCGCCGGGCAGGTGCACGGGAGTTAGTGGCCGCTTAGAGAGCCGACGTATAGCTCTCACGCAGGGGTGCCGACCTGCCGCCGTATAACTGTGGCGGCTGGTCGGCAAGTAGTTAATCACCGCTGGGTTTTTCATTTTTTGCTAAAAAAAAAAGACCGTAAATTTTAAAAAAATAAATAAAATTTCTGACAGAAAATGTTGTAAATAAGTAATTTTTCTAATTCACTGATGTGAGCTGATGAGGCGGCACTGATGACCAGTGTTAATTTTGTCGACTAAAACAGTGAAAACATTTTAGTTGACTAAATTAAAGCCGTGGTTCACCCAAAAATCAAATTTCTGTCACTAGATCCAGCATACTGCTGACATCTGCAGTATGCTGGATTATTTTTAATTTTTTTTGTACTTATCATTTTAGCCGTATTTCTTCTCCTGCACGGAGCGGCGTATCCTTCCGGGTATAGGCGTTCCTAAATAAAGCGCAGTTGATTGACGGGCTTGGATACCGCGTCACACCATCCGGAAATAGCCGACGTGACTCTCGGCAATTTACGGCGCCTGCGCAGTCAGCTCTACACGGCAGGCGCAGGCGCCGTAAGCAGCGGAGAATCACGTCGGCTATTTCCGGATGGCGTGACGCGCTTATCAAGCCCGTCAATCAACTGAGCTTGATTTAGGAACGCCTATTCCCCGACGGATTCCCCGCTCGGAGCCGGAGAAGAGATACGGCTACAACGATAAGTACAACAAAATAATCCAGCATACTGCAGATGTCAGCAGTATGCTTGATCTAGTGACAAAAAGTTGATTTTCGGGTGAACCTCCGCTTTAACACTATTTTAGTAGACTAAAACTAAAACAATTGAGATGACTAAAATACGGTTAAAACTAAAATGGCATTTTAGTCAAAAGACTGATACACACGATCATTTTTCGGCATGTAAAACACAACGTTTAAAAAAAATGTCATTTAAAATGATGGTGTGTGGGCTTCACATAATTTTTCGGGTTCTGAAAAACGACAAAAAAAAAATTCGAACATGCTGCATTTTTTTAATGACGTTTTAACCACTTAAGCCCCGGACCAATATGCTGGCTAAAGACCCAAGGGGTTTTTACAGTTCGGGACTGCGTCGCTTTAACAGACAATTGCGCAGTTGTGCGACGTGGCTCCCAAACAAAATTGGCGTCCTTTTTTCTCCACAAATAGAGCTTTCTTTTGGTGGTATTTGATCACCTCTGCGGTTTTTATTTTTTGCGCTATAAACAAAAATAGAGCGACAATTTTGAAAAAAATGCAATATTTTTTACTTTTTGCTATAATAAATATCCCCCAAAAACATATATTAAAAAAAAAAATTTCCTCAGTTTAGGCCGATACGTATTCTTCTACATATTTTTTGTAAAAAAATCGCAATAATCGTTTATCGGTTGGTTTGCGCAAAATTTATAGCGTTTACAAAATAGGGGATAGTTTTTTTGCATTTAATTTTTTTTTATTTTTTTTACTAGTAATGGCGGCGATCAGCGTTTTTTTTCGTGACTGCGACATTATGGCGGACACTTCGGACAATTTTGACACATTTTTGGGACCATTGTCATTTTCACAGCAACAAATGCATTTAAATTGCATTGTTTATTGTGAAAATGACAGTTGCAGTTTGGGAGTTAAACACAGGGGGCGCTGTAACATTTAGGGATCACTGTGTATGTGTTTACTAGTGTAGGGGGGTGTGGCTGTAGGAATGACGTCATCGATCGAGTCTCCCCTATAAAGGGGATCACCCGATCGATGCGCCGCCACAGTGAAGCACGGGGAAGCCGTGTTTACACACGGCTCTCCCCGTTCTTCAGCTCCGGGGAGCGATCGCGACGGAGCGGCTATAAACAAATAGCCGCGCCGTCGTCCCGGATAGCTCCCCGAGCGGACCCGACCTCCGCATGTACCGGGGGGTCCCGATCGGACCCCCCACCCACGTCTAGCAGAGGACGTACAGGTACGTGATTGTGCCTGTCCGTGCCATTCTGCCGACGTAAATGTACATGAGGAGGTCGGGAAGTACAATGTCGTTTTTCGGGTTGTAAAAAATGATCGTGTGTGGGCTTAAATGACGTGAAAAACCTGCGCATGCTCAGAAGCAAGTTATGAGACGGGAGCGCTCGTTCTGGTAAAACTAGCGTTCGTAATGGAGTAAGCACATTCATCACGCTGTAACAGACATAAAAGCGCAAATCGTCTTTTACTAACACGAAATCGGCTAAAGCAGCCCCAAGGGTGGCGTCATCCGCATGGAACTTCCCCTTTATAGTGCCGTCGTACGTGTTGTACGTCACCGCGCTTTGCTAGAGCATTTTTTTTTTTAACGATGGTGTGTGGGCAACGTGGTTTTAATGATGAAGTTGGAAAAAAAAATCGTTTTTTCTAGAGGCTGAAAAACTTCGTTTTTTACAAGCCGAAAAATGACCGTGTGTACACGGCATAAGACTAAAACTAAATACAAATTTGACTTCAAAATTATCATTGGTCTGTAGTGCATGTTTAAATAATAACATATGAGATTTTTCACTCCAGTAGTATAGAATGAGTTTGGAAATTGTAGAGAAATGTTAACTAATGCATTATAATTGAATTACGCCAATTAGATTTTAGTCGACTAAAATGTACTGGAGATTTAGTTGACTAAATACGACTAAAACTAAAACGTTTGCAGAAGACTAAAATGGGACTAAAACGCCATTTTAGTCCTAAGACTAATGCCGCGTACACATGACCGTTTTTCATGATGAGAAAAACGATGACGTGAAAAAATTGAGCATGTTCTAAATTTTTTATGACCATTTTTCTCGTCGAAGGCACTGATTTGCACTGAAAGGCATCACTGGGCACAAATTGGCATCACTGATGTGCACATATTGGTGTCACTGATGGGCACAGTCATTTCTGTCCACTGCTTCATTCCTCTGTTATCTGCCAAGAGAAAAGAGGTGACAGGGATGGGAGCTCCAGCACACCGCCTATGATTGGCAGCCTCAGCTCTGTTCCTGTGTGAGGGGGTTCTTCCCTCCAATCAGCTCTCAGGCCTCACTCAGCTCTGCAGAGTGCAACTTTAGCTCTCCACCCTCTGCTTTCTGAGCACCCAGATTGTTTCATCTATGTGTATCACCTAAGGCCAGTCACTTCACTACGTATATGTAACAGTTAACAACCTCTTTCGCCAGTTGCAGACTCTGGGCGTGTTAGACACGCCCAAAAAAATGTATGTATGTCCACTCCTTCCTCACTGCTGCCAGGACCCCCGTCACAGTGCACGGCAATTCGGCTATGATGAATCATATAGCTACATTGCCGAGCACAGAGAGACGGTCCGGGAAGCTGGAGCTCTAAAAAAAAAACAGTTTGACAATGTTTTCGACAACATTGCTCAGCGACTACAGAAATCAAAGGGATGAACATAGATCTGCAGAGGAAGTCAGTAAGCAACCTGACAAGTAAAAAAAAAAAAAGGAGAAGGAATCCACTACCGGCGCAAGTTAGCCATAGAGATTTCCGAGGAACAGATGACATTATGATGGCAAGATGCTTGTATATTATTATACAGGGTTTATATAGCGACAACAGTTTGCGCAGCGCTTTACAACATCAGGGAAGACAGTACAGTTACAATACAATTCAATATGGAAATGGAACAAAGGGTAGTAACTGTGGGGGATGATCTGATGGACAAAATGAAAATACAGTTGTTAGGTGTGGGTAGGATAGGCTTCTCTGAAGAGGAGGGTTTTCAGGGATCCTCTAAAAGCTAATAGAGAAGGAGATAGACGGACAGATTGGGGTAAGGAGTTCCATAGGCTTGGAGAGGCTCTGGAAAAGTCCTGTAGACGAGCATGAGAGGAGGTGATGAGAGAGCTAGAGAGCAGGAGGTCTTGAGAAGAACGAAGAGAACGATTAGTTTGGTATTTAGAGACTAGGTCAGTGATGTAGCTGGGGGCTAAGTTGTGGATGGCTTTGTAGGTAATTGTTAGTATTTATTTATTTATTTTAATTTGTTGGGTAAGCAGAAGCCAGTGGAGGGATTGACAGAGAGGAGCAAGCATCTCCCCGTTCTATACCTCCGTGAGACGATCGCGGGGATCCCCGCGGTGATCGAGTCCGCAGGAACCCCGGTCCGACTCACGGGAGTGGTGTAACGTAACACCAATAACTTTGCACTAAGTACAACTATAGTTGCTTCTTTCCCAGTCAACTCTCTTCCTTCTTTCTGAATAGCCTCTCACTTCCTGCAGCCTTGCTCCCCACGGTGGTTGCAGAGGTCGCCACCTAGTGGTACTTCCTGGTTCGCTCCTGTGCGGCCTATTTAAACTCCCAGCACTGACAGGATGGTGTTCCTCTATTGCTGACAGTACGCCACTGTCAGCTGGGCTTCCAGACTCACCTCTACTAAGCTCCAGCTTCCTGAACTGGACCACCAGGACTCCACGCATGGCACAGCCCTCTCATCAACCAAGTCCAGGCTCCCAGGACGCTCATCCATGCCCAGCTATCTGCAACCGCAAGTACCCTGCTATAGAAACCAATTACTAAACGATGATCTCCATACTTGTCGCTTGCTTCCAAGTTATGTTCACTGCTATGCTAATCTTATCAAGTACTATGGAGGTTCACTAAAGTCTCAACTACAGTTTTCATGTTAAAGTTCATTGCTATAGATATCAATTACTATGCTCTGCTCTCCATGCTTGTCGCTTTGCTTTCAAGCCTGTGCTCATTGCTAAAGTACTAAGGAGTTTCACTCAAGTCTGATCTGCAGCTCACATGTTATGCTCACTGCTATAGATACCAATTACTTGCATTGCTTTACATGCCTGACGTTTGCTTCCATGCCTGAGTGCACTGCTAATACTATTGAGTACTATAGAGCACCCCTAGAGTCTCAACTACAGCATACAAGTTTATCTTCACTGCTACAGATATCTTCACCATTGTGCTCTGCCTACGATGTCAGTTACTATAGTACTAACCATTGAACTATGATATGTAGACTAGTAGCCGAAAGAAGCCGAACGTCGGTGCGGCTCTATACTGCGCCTGCGCACCGACGTTCGGCTTCTTTCGGAAAATCGTGACGCGATGGATGCGACCGTCGGAAGCCTCTCGGAAGACTGTCAATCAAAATAGGAACGCCCAGTCCCGCAGCCCATACCCGGAAGCGACGGAGAGGACGCATCTCGTAAACCGTAAGTACAGCTCATATTTTAAAACAACTAGCCGATTCCCCTAGACAAAACGAGCATCCAGCTATGGGGAAAATGTATATTGTACGGGTGAACCTCCGCTTTAATGTTGCTTATGCTGGAATAAGCACTATTTACTTTACTGAGGCTGTGATGATAGAACCCAAACTCTTAACTGAGTTGAGAGTAAAACCTGGGTTCGAACCTGAGAAGTCTCCGCAGTTGCGATCCATAAACCTGAATCTAGTTTGGCATATTGTTACAGGTGGCGGCAGGGTCCCAAGGCGACCACACGGACAGGCATTTAAAGGGGTTGTACAGGTACATTGATATGCCTGTCCGTGCCATTCTGCCGACGTATATGTGCAGGAGGCGGTCCTTAAGCGGTTAAATAATACCCGTTGGTCCTGCCATGAAGGCCGTTGTGCGGGCCTGCTATAGGGTGACAACACTCTGTCCCAGTCTACTTGTTACATACTCCCCTATTGGAGGCTACACGCTACTGCACGTTGCATGAAAAGGCATGGCTTATTGGTGTCATCAGAAAAAGTAATGACGTGCAGCATTTTCTGGAGTGCAAATGGGTAGGAAGTGGCTGAAAAAGGCTACAGGAGAGCAGCAGTGCAGAGATGCAGCAAAGGATTTAAAAAGGTAAAAACAAGTAATGCTTAACTGGTATTTTGCCATCATAATGTCAACTGTAATCATTTAGACTGATTATTCAGTCTTGCATAAGCCAGTCGTTCCCTTTGAAGCGACTCTAAATTAAAAGTAAAATAGAACCCTTTAATGTGTTTACAAATGAATGAAACAGATGTCTCTGTTGTTTATGAAAGAAATGATTGAGTGGGTGAGGATCTGTCTGTGTGCACACATTTTCTGATCATTGCTGGATAAATCACAAGCAATATTTCACAAGTGTCATGAAAACCAAGCACAGCACCACGTAGTCCCCCCTCCCCCCTCTCCGTCATGCTTGTCCAATTTGCAATCCAGTGTGGATAGAACAATGTCGGCTGTCATCGTTATCCTTGCTTTACTCCGAGCATCACCGTCCTAGAATGAGAGCCTATCAGGTGTCCCCACACTTCACTGGCTGCATGCTTCCCATAAGACATCGGGATTTATGTAGTGAAGGAGGATAAAGGATGACAGGCCCATGTTTTTTTTAAGCTGAACTCCAGGCAAATATCAAAGACCCAGATCAATGCAGCTCTGTAATCATTAATACATCATTAACCACTTCAATACCAGGCACTTTCGCCCCTTCCTGCCCAGGACAATTTTCAGCTTTCAGCGCTGTCGCAATTTGAATGACAATTGCGCGGTCATGTAACACTGTGCCCAAATTAAATTTTTAATTTAAAGGCTCCTGTGTCATGTCCCCAGCGTCTGTCCCCCTCCTGTGTCATGTCCCCAGCGTCTGTCCCCCTCCTGTGTCATGTCCCCAGCGTCTGTCCCCCTCCTGTGTCATGTCCCCAGCGTCTGTCCCCCTCCTGTGTCATGTCCCCAGCCTCTGTCCCCCTCCTGTGTCATGTCCCCAGCCTCTGTCCCCCTCCTGTGTCATGTCCCCAGCCTCTGTCCCCCTCCTGTGTCATGTCCCCAGCCTCTGTCCCCCTCCTGTGTCATGTCCCCAGCCTCTGTCCCCCTCCTGTGTCATGTCCCCAGCCTCTGTCCCCCTCCTGTGTCATGTCTATAACAAGTACTCTTACCAGTTGTCCAACAATGATATTTACTGCTTTTTATAAAGAAATACAATTGATTTTATGCAGTATTGAGTTTAGCCTTTTGGCCCGGCCCTCCAAAATATTTTTAGTTTCTCATGTGGCCCCATCGAAAAAATAATTGCCCACCCCTGCTCTACAGTGACACGACCATTGGAAATAATACTTTAACTCAATTGTTATTTTCAAAGATACCCCGGACTTCACCGAGCCACGGGAGTATGTTAATGCAGGGCTCAAAATTCCAAGTCCTGAGCTACTAGCCAGGCCTCAAGAGTTACTCGCCACCAGTTGCCCCACCCAATTCATACACTGCCCTGCGCCTAATTGCACCTGTAAACACACCCTCATAGATTATCTCATGGAATGACAATTATGCAGAATCAAGTTACAAAATTAAATATTACCAACAACAACTTTAACAAAATGGGACAGGGCACTGGGGGCAGACCAGAGGGACAGGGCACTGGGGACAGACCAGAGGGACATGGCACTGGGGGCAGACCAGAGGGACAGGGCACTGGGGGCAGACCAGAGGGACAGGGCACTGGGGGCAGACCAGAGGGACAGGGCACTGGGGACAGACCAGAGGGACATGGCACTGGGGACAGACCAGAGGGACATGGCACTAGAACTGGGTCTCTTCCCCATTCTCTTGCTGTCTCCTCTGCAACTCCCATCCATCCTCTCTCTCTCTCTCTCTCTCCCATTCATCTCATCATCAGGAGCCTGTGTGTGCGGCTCCACGATTGCATGTCCCCACTTCCCCCTTTTATTCAGGCTGGCAGAGAGGAGAGGAGCTGCAGCACAGCGGGAGGGAGTACAATCCAGCGCTGAGATCCACACAACTGCACAGCCATTGACACCATAGCACAGCGCACATTGACACCGCACAGCTCACATTGAGACCAGTCTGTTCACAGTGCTTAGGCTAAACTGTTGGACACTTACATAGAGCACAAGGAGAAGAAAACTGCACAAACTAGAAGGCTGCTGCTCTCATGTCAGGGCAACTTTCAGTGAGCGCTGCACCGGAGTGGTAATTTTTGCAATCCTCCACCTCACTCATTACTTTCTGCTCTCCAGCTACATTGGTCGGGGCCTGGGGGAGGGGGGCAGGCTCAGAGAGGTCATACTGTTGGGTCCCATGGCTTAATGAGAATTGTAAGGAGAGCACCTGTGTACTGCTCTGCCTGTGCGTGGCTCACCAGACTACTTTTCCTGAGCATGCACCTTTCTACTTCGGCCGCCACTCTCATCAGGACTCTAAGTGTAGGCACAGATTGGAGGGAGATTGGTCATGCAGCCCTGTCATCACTCGCCCCCAGCTTAAATCCACTCGCCAAATGCTAGTAGGCGAGTGGAAATTTTGAGGGCTGTGTTAATGTATTCCCTATCCTAGGATTGCCTCACGGCTCTGGAGATTTCAGTTATTCCGGAGCTGGGTGTGCAATCCTGCCATCATTGGGCACATCCTACAAGCCTAACGTTCTAGTCAGTTCCTAGGCACAGTTTGAACCCATAGGGGGTGCCGGGTCTGATGTTAATACTAAGTGCTATTTTTTCTCTTTCTTATTATGGCCTTATCCCGGGTTCTCTTTTCTTTTTCTTTATAACTCCAGGCTCAAAGTTAAAGCGGTAGTTCACCCTCACTGACATGATTTTACCATCGAGACAGGCATTGTAGCGCGAGCTACAGTATGCCTGTCCCGATTTTTTTTTTAACCCCGGACTCACCTTGTAATCGTACATTATAGATTTCGGCTCCCGCGGGGAATAGGCGTGCCTATGGAGAGGGAGGATGATTGACGGCCGGCCCTGGCACGTCACTCTCCCCGAAGACAGCCGGAGTAGGTCTCGGCTCTTCACGGCGCCTGCGCACAGGCTATGCGCAGGCGCCGTGAAGAGCCAAGCCTATTTCGGCTATTTCCGGAGAAGCGTGACGCGCCAGAGCCGGCCGTCAATCATCCTCCGTCTCCATAGGCACGCCCATTCCCCGAGGGGAGTCGGTATCTTCGATGTACGAGTAAACGGTGAGTACGGGAAAAAAAAAATCGGGACAGGCATACTGTAGCTCGCGCTACAATGCCTGATTTTATGGTAGAACAAAACATTTTTTTTTTTTTTTTTGGGTTTATAGGGTGAACCCCCGCTTTAAGAGAGACGTTTTATTCTATGCAGAGTGATGATTTTATTCTAAGTTGAATTTATGATTTTGAAATGTATGTATATCATTCAGCCCCAGGTTGTTCTGGTGGCTCTTACAATGTACTGTACTGCTTTTCAATAAACTTCTTTTGAAAATCAAAAAAAAAAAGTGTAACATCGGCGTCCCAGTGTCTAGGTATGAGTTTTCGCTCTGCAGAGAGGAGAAAGCGAAGCAGCCCCTTTTTAGTCTCTCCCTTAGAGCCTGGACAATAGGGCCTGTGACGGTATCGGTATGATATCCCCGTCAACGTTCCCTTCTTCCCATAACGAAAATCACCCCAATATTCCACGAGGAGGGATATCCCTGGAATCGCCCAGAAAGCCACACATGAGACAAGCTTACTGCTTGAACAAGACTGAGTTTAATGTTATATCACACAGCTTATATGTCATTTCCAAAACTGTTACAATGACAAATCTCCGCCCCCCTCACACTGGGGCTTCCATACAGATGACTAGGTAGACACGACGGGGCCGATGCTGAAAACACATTTTCTTTAGACAATGACATCAGTGACGCTGAGCACTAGCTGTACTGAATACATCAACCAGACCGCTCGACCCCGCATATAGAGAGATAATTACCACAATGAAGCAATCAGAATAATTAACACAAGCCACTTAAACACAGCTCTCCTTCACACAACACAATAGATCAATTAACCTTTAGAAATAGTGAGGGGACATTAGCACGTCAATAACCTGTCAGAGGAATGAATCACATGAAATTCCTTTCTACCTCTACCCATATGGCTAGCAGGGAGCAGTAAACTGAGACATATAGGCAAATGTATCACAATGGCCCCCCTTTTGCTCCCTGCTCCGGCAAACCCGGTTGGACCTTCCCTGGTCCAGTAGGGTTGACGGGTTCAGAGCTTTTAGTCCGAGGTTAACTCCGTTTGGCATGACTGACCTCCCTTGGCAACCGCTTCTGACTCAGGTATGTCACCGGGTCGTCAGATCACACGCCGGTCAGTCCCCAAGTCTTTGTGCGATCTGCAAAGTCACCAGAAGTCAGTGTGAAGACAGCGAATGGGTCTGTGCGCCGCCATCTAGGTGTCCCGCTATGGGAGGGGGCAGGTTATGGCTCTGAAGTGACAATCCCAGGAGATTCATAAAAAGAAAAAGTTATATTTGTTGAAATGCTGTAGCACTGGTGCTCAGAGTCCGGGGGGGGGGGAGGAGGGGAATCAGAGCCCCATAAGGTCAGCCACCCCCTGCTCCCTCCGCAGCCGCCGGTTCTCCTCTTGGAGCTTCTCCAGCTCCATCTCCAGTTCATGGAGCCTGGGGGGGTCAGCCTGCTGTGACCTCAGGTGGTTGTTCTCCTCCTCCATGCGGCTTATGCATTCCTCCAGCTCTATGTACTCACGGATCAGCTCCTGCTTGCTCATGTCCTGCAGGCTCTCCACGTGGTCCTTCATCATCAGGAACTGGGTGGTGGTGTAAGGGGCCACCGGTGGGCCCTTGGCGAACATCTCGGCACGCATCTGGGACGCCCGCTGCGACTCCCTCTCCTCCAGTCGCTTCTTCTCCTCCCAGGTCAGCTTGTTATACGGCTTCCAGGACCTCTTCTTCTTGAAGGGTGGCCGGCGGTGCCTCTTTCTGCCCAGCTCCCTCCAGGGCCCCTCCGGCTCAGGGCTGGAGCCCATGACCAGCTGACAATGGTGTTCCCTGTTGTCTGTAATAACAGATTGTACCATGAGGGCTTCGTAAGGGGTGCCCAATGGTTCTTCCTGACCCAGCTCCTGGGGATCCCAAGCCGAGTCTACACAATGGGCTGCTGCTGGTGGGCGGTACCCAGGTTGAGACCAATTTGACCTGGTGTTGTCATTCATGGGGCAATTCTGCTTGAAGTGACCCAGCTGTTTGCACCGGAAGCAGCGTTGTTCGTTGCCCTCCTGGCGTGGATAGCGAGGGCTAGATGTCACCGGTCTGTTAGGAGGTTGGTATCTAGCGGTTGGTGGGTGTGAGGGCACCGTTTGTGGTGGAGGTTGTTCCTGTGGTGTGACCTGGTTCGTCTTGCGAGTATCTGCATATTCATCCGCCAACTTAGCGGCCTCTGGTAGAGTCATGGGCCTGCGATCTCTCACCCAGTCTTTGACGTCCGTCTGGATGTGATTGTAAAATTGCTCCAGGAGCATTAGTTGCAAAATGTCCTCTGCGGTGGTGGCCTGGCTGCTGTTAGCCCAGTTAGAGGCCGACCGGGACAATTGGCATGCCCATTCCGCATAAGAGTCTTTCGTGGTTTTGCGTGAGTCCCTGAACTTCTGTCGGTGGGACTCTGGGGTTACTGCATAACGAGCCAGGAGCGCTTCTTTAACCCGGGCGTAGCTATGGATATCCTGATCTGGCACGGTACGGAAAGCATCAGAAGCTTTGCCTGAGCGTTTGCCTGACAATATTGCAACCCACTCTCCTCTCCTCTAGCTATTCGGTGCAGGTTACATTGTCGCTCAAAATCCGCCAGGAAGTTATCAATCTCACAGTCCTTTTCATCAAAAGCTTTAAAAGTGCTAAACGGAATCTTCCTTGCGTCTGCTGTGCTGTACTCACTGTTTGGAGAATGTGCGGCTGCTTGTTGGACTGCTGCCAGTTTTAACTGTAGTTCTGCGTCCCTTATTTGTTTATCCTTCTGTAGCTCTGCGTCTCTTATTTCTTTAGCCTCCTTCGCTAACAGGTCCATCACTCTCAGCACCACATCTGCCGTTGGGTTCGGGCCGAACCACGCTAGCTTCTCTCTCATTAGCTTGTTGGCTGGCGATTCCTCCTCCTGAATCACTGGTGTCTCCATTTCTTGTACTGCTGGCGTTGCTGCAATCCCGTCCTCCTGGTCTAGCTCCATTGATTCTGCTATGATGACCCGCTTGGTTTTGTTGCTAGCAATCCTTCCACGAACTTCCAGTAGTTCTTCCAGTGTCTGCTTGGAATCCGGGTGTGAAGGGGAATAGAAGGGAAAAATCCCACTGCTACCAACCAATTGTGACGGTATCGGTATGATATCCCCGTCAACGTTCCCTTCTTCCCATAACGAAAATCACCCCAATATTCCACGAGGAGGGATATCCCTGGAATCGCCCAGAAAGCCACACATGAGACAAGCTTACTGCTTGAACAAGACTGAGTTTAATGTTATATCACACAGCTTATATGTCATTTCCAAAACTGTTACAATGACAAATCTCCACCCCCCCTCACACTGGGGCTTCCATACAGATGACTAGGTAGACACGACGGGGCCGATGCTGAAAACACATTTTCTTTAGACAATGACATCAGTGACACTGAGCACTAGCTGTACTGAATACATCAACCAGACCGCTCGACCCCGCATATAGAGAGATAATTACCACAATGAAGCAATCAGAATAATTAACACAAGCCACTTAAACACAGCTCTCCTTCACACAACACAATAGATCAATTAACCTTTAGAAATAGTGAGGGGACATTAGCACTAGTGTTGCTCACGAATATTCGCATTGCGAATATTCGACTCGAATATAGCATATTCGAGAAATCGCGCTATATTTCGAAATTCGCGGTGAATATTCGCAATTCCGAATATTCGATTTTTTACAATTTTTTTTTTTAAAACAGATCACATCCTAGATATCTCCATCGACGTCTAAAAGCATTGCTGGTATCATTAGAGACCCTGGGCCGAGTAGCTGAAGCGTTCATTGAATTTTCCAGAAAGATCGCAATGCGATTATTCGGCAAACGCAATATCGCGCGATTACTTTCCTCGCCCCGATCTTCCGCATCAGAGCGATTTTTACAGTTTCATTTTTAAAACAGATCACATCCTAGTGATCTCCATAGACGTCTAAAAGCATTGCTGGTATGATTAGAGACCTTGGGCCGAGTAGCTGAAGCGATCATTTTATATTGCCGAATAATCGCAATGCGAATATTCGGCAATAGGAATATTGCACGATTATTTGCTCCGCCCTTTTGCATCAGAGCCAATCAGAGTTCTCCTTCCACACTCGTCAGAGGTTAGCAACCAATAGGAACCTGCCTGCATGGACATTATATAAGCTCACTCCCAGCACCATTTCATTGCAGATTCAGAAGCTGGCTATAGAGTGTGGAGGCTGTTTCTGTGTTCCTGTGTCTTTGTTCCTGATTGATTTAGATCATCACCAGCATTGCTATTTAGTGATTCCAGTGGATCTTTTCCAGAATATCAACTGCTTTTTTCAAAGCAATAGACCCAAGAGCTTTTTTCAAAGCTACGTTTTGTGCTGTTTTGTGCTGTTTTTTTCATTTGTGTTACTGTTTGATCCTGCATCCTCGCTGTTCAGTGATATTTGCTAGAGATTTCAGTACACATTTTGCTGAGCTTTATAAAAGAGCTTTTCTAAAAGCTAAGTTTTGTTCATCTTGTGTTACTGTTAGATCTTGCAGGTTCGCTGTTCAGTGATATTTGCTAGGCATCTCAGTTCACATTTTGTTTAGTTTTTCCTAAAGAGCTTTTCTAAAAGCTAAGTTTTGTGTTCAGTTTAGTTACATTTTGTGTACTAAGTGTACACACTGTTAGTGTACATTTATTTCATCTAGCTTACCGTATTTTCCGGCGTATAAGACGACTTTCTGGATGCAAAAAAATGCATCCAAAGTCGGGGGTCGTCTTATACGCCGGGTACAGTCTCAGTACTCACTTTTTTCCCCCAGCGCTGACAGTGTCCCATGCTGCGATCGCGATCGTGAAGGATTTCAAAGCCGCGCCTTCACTGCAGAGTGTTCTGTGATAGGATGAACAAAAATCTTCCCAGCAGCGCCTCTGTTCTTTGTTCCTCCTATCACAGATGCCTTCCTATCCTCGGACGAGATGAGAAGACGTCCGTGATAGGCGGGAAACATAACAGAGGCGCTGCTGGGAAGATTTTTGTTCATCCTATCACAGAACACTCTGCAGTGAAGGCGCGGCTTTGAAATCCTTCACGATCGCGATCGCAGCATGGGACACTGTCAGCGCTGGGGGAAAAAGTGAGTGTTATTGCACTGGGGGGGCAACAAGTTCAGGCACAGTGGGGGCAAGTGATGGCACAATGGCAATGTGAGGGGCAAGTGATGGCAATGTGGGGGCATGTAATGGCACAATGGCAATGTGGGGGCATGTAATGGCACAATGGCAATGTGGGGGCATGTAATGGCACAATGGCACAGTCTGGGCATGTAATGTAATGGCACAGTCTGGGCATGTAATGTAATGGCACAGTGAGTAATGTAATGGCACAGTCTGGGCATGTAATGTAATGGCACAGTGAGTAATGTAATGGTACAGTCTGGGCATGTAATGTAATGGCACAGTGAGTAATGTAATGGCACAGTCTGGGCATGTAATGTAATGGCACAGTGAGGAATGTAATGTAATGGCACAGTGAGATTTGAAAAAGCCTGTTTCTGTCAGCGGTTCTGGCTCCCCCTCAGCTTCCAGAAAGACAGTAAGAAGGGGGTAGTCTTATACAGTGAGTATATCCCAAAATCAAAATTTTTCCTGGAAAATTAGGGGGTCGTCTTATACGCCGGGTCGTCTTATACGCCGGAAAATACGGTAGCTTAGTGTGTGTTTAGTGTCTGTGTTTTGTGTTTAAAAAAAAAAAAAAAAAAAAAAAAAGTTAGTGTTTGTTTAGTGCTTTTTTTTTTTCTTTAATTTTGTAGTCCTTGTCTTTGGTGTACTACTTTTCTTATAGTTTAGTAGCTGTCTGTGTACGTCTTTGTCTGCGTGCCTGTCTTGTAAAAAATACACAAAAACACATTTTGTTCACATTTCCCCCCCCCAATAAAGTTTACCCCCCCCACACACATATCAGCAATAATGAGCGGCATCCGTGGCCGTGGCAGCAGGGGTAGGGGAGTTACTCCCAGTGCTGGATCGCTGCCAGCACGGGGTACCTCTCGTGCCCCTACTAGTGTTAGAGGATCGGGTGCAAGGGGAGTACGCCTGATCCGGGAGTTCTTCCCATCGGGCAGCCGCCCGATATTGCCATCTCAGGCTGAAGTAGTGGTGGACTACATGGGGCACAGCAGTGCCACTGAGTCGTCGGTCCCGACTCACAGTAGTACCACCATTACACCGGTGCCTGTAGTACGCCCCCCCAGCCCCCAAGAGTCCAGCATCTTACTGTTCGACAGCTACAGTGAGAGGGATCTCTTGGGGGAGGCCATGCATCAGGCAGACCTCCAGCTCTGTCCTGATGGTCAGGACCTTTTTGAAGGGATGGATGAGGAGGATGGGATACCTGCTGGCAGTATCCCAGAGACATCCCTTCAAACTGGTGCTGCTGTTTTGGTGCAGGAAACGGCAGCACCTAGTCAGACCCAGGCGTGGGTGAGGGGACAGCGGAGCCAGGCTAGAGGCTCCATGTCAGTTGGTTCCCTCAGACCTGAGGATAAACCACTGGGCGGTGTTTGACGAGATGAAGCGTGGTGGTGGTAGCAGCGCCACCACCACAAGTGAGCAGGGTACAGCAGCCCCTGCCACATCTTCATCTCTTTCCAGCAGGTCATGCCCCCCCGCTCCCTCTAGTAGAGGTACTGGTACCGGCAGCCAGACCTCTACTTCCACAGCACCCTCCACGTCTGTGTCCCGCACTGCCGTCCGGCGCCAGGCGTCGATTTCAGATGCCTTTGACCGCACCACTCCCTTCCCCCCTGGAGACCGACGTGTGCGTTCCCTCAATGGGCTCCTGGCAAGGGTTATTGCCCAACATCTGCTGCCCTTCAACATAGTTGACAGCAACCCCTTCAGGCAGATGTTGGAGCAGGCCCAACCCCAATGGCGTGTCCCCAGCCGCCATTTCTTTGCCAGGACTGGTGTCCCTGCCCTACACCAGCACATTGTGCAGAATGTAACCCTGTCGCTGGATCACGCTGTCAGCGACAGGGTTCATATGACAATGGATGGCTGGACCAGCAGGCATGGGCAGGGACGCTACATCAGCTTCACGGCCCATTGGGTTTCCCTCCGAGGCGTCGGTGAGGGATCGGCGGCAACCGATCTTGTGGTGCCGCCCCGGGGTGTCCAGGGGAGAACTGCTGGTCTCCCTCAAGCCACTGTCTCCGCAGCTGCTGAGCCTCCCAGCAAGCGCCCCCGTAGCTACTCAAGTGTGGGGCACGTGCGCTGTCAGGCCGTGCTCCAGCTTGTTAGTTTAGGGGACCGGAGACACACTGGAGAAGAAGTGCTGAAAGCACTTCAGGCTCAGGTCCAGAAGTGGCTGACACCCCGAAGGCTCCAGGCAGGTATGGTTGTCTGCGATAACGGCAGCAACCTACTCGCCGCCCTTAGTGCTGGCAGTCTGACCCACGTGCCCTGTCTGGCACATGTCCTCAACCTGGTGGTGCAGAAGTTCCTGCGCACTTATCCAGGGTTGAGTGACATTGTGGCAAAGGCGCGTAGGATTGCCAGCCACTTCAGGCGCTCCCCAACCGCTACCGCGTCCCTGTCCAAGTTGCAGCGGAAGTACAATCTGCCCCTTCACAGGCTGATTGTGGACAGTGTGACGCGGTGGAACTCCACCCTCCACATGCTGAAGAGGTTGTGGGAGCAGCAAAGGGCGGTGAGGGAGTACCTGATGGAACTAGGCACTGAGAGGGCTTCACCACAACTCCCTTTCATCGCCTGTGCGGAGTGGGGGCAGATAAACCAGGTCTGCCAAGTGTTGTCCTCCTTCGAGCAGGCGACCAAGATGGTCAGCAGTGAGCAAATCAGCCTCAATAGCGTGCTGCCAATAGTGTTCATGCTGGAGAGGACACTAGATCGCCTGCTCGAAGCTGGGGAGAGTGCCTTGGTGGAGCAGGAGGAGTCAGCAATGCTCCACCGAGACCAGGGCCAGGACGAGGAGGAGGAGGAGGAGGATGATGATGAAGAGGAGGAGGAGGTGGTTGCTGGTGTCGTCCCGGAGTCAGGGCCTGGTCAGGAGGGAGAGCCGGTGTTGGGGGCACCGATAGTCCGGGGGTTGGGCATCTCTGAGTTTGACCAGCAGCGCCTCAGGGATGAAGAGTCGCACCTCATTCACCTGGCCAGCATTGAGGAGTCACAGCGGGTGCCCATGGCTGCCCACATGCTGAGATGCCTCAGGAGGGACCCCCGGGTTAAGACCATCAAGACGAGGGATGATTTCTGGATGGCCACCCTTTTGGATCCCAGGTGCAAGGGGAAACTGGAGCAGTTCATCCCAGCCAGCCGGAGGCAGCACCGGATGGAGGAACTGCAGGCAGGCATTGTCAGACGGTTGAAGCAGGCAACTCCCCGGCCTCCAGTTGTCCCCCCTCATCTCACCCAGCAGGTGGCTGCACCCAGCAGCAGCCGAGCAGGGGACCTAATGGAAGAGATGAGGATGTTCTTCCAAACCGAGCGACCCAGTACCAGCACCAGCAGCAGCAGCAGTCACCACCAGCGGCTGGCCCACATGGTGGCAGACTACATGGCGTCCGTCGGTGCTTCTGACAGTATGAGCACCGACGACCCCATGGAGTACTGGGTTGCCAGATTGGACACCTGCCGCGAGCTCGCTCAGTATGCGCTGGAGTTATTGTCTTGCCCCCCCTCCAGCGTACTATCTGAGCGGACATTCAGCGCGGCAGGTGGGGTGGTCACGGACAAGAGGACCCGTCTGTCCACAGACTCCGTGGACAGACTCACATTCATAAAGATGAATGAGTCCTGGATCGGCGGTGACTTTCTGGCACCCGTCGTCGGTTCAGGGCGCTGAAGGGTCCCTTGTCATGCATTCCCTGATAAAGCCCCGGACCTGATGTATTTACAGTGCTGAATATAACTATTTTAACATCAGAGAAAATCAATGTTAATATTTGGTACAGTAGGCTTTCTTTGCAATTACAGCGGTCAAACCTTTCTTGTAGTTTTACACCAGCTTTGCACACACTGGAGGAGGGATTTTGGCCCACTCCTCCACACAGATCTTCTCTACATCAGTCATGTTTCTGGGCTCTCGCTGAGAAACACGGAGTTTGAGCTCCCTCCAAAGATTCTCTATTGGGTTTAGGTCTGGAGACTGGCTAGGCCACGCCAGAACCTTGATATGCTCCTTACAGAGCCAATCCTTGGTTATCCTGGCTGTGTGCTTTGGGTCATTGTCATGTTGGAAGACCCAGCCTCGACCCATCTTCAAAGCTCTAACTCAGGGAAGGAGGTTGTTGCCCAAAATCTCGCAATACATGGCCACGGTCATCCTCTCCTTAATACAGTGCAGTCACCCTGTCCCATGTGCAGAAAAACACCACCAAAGCATGATGCTACCACCCCCATGCTTCACATTAGGGATGGCGTTCTTGGCATGGTACTCATCATTATTCTTCCTCCGAACACGGTTAGTGAAATTATGATCAAAAAGTTATATTATGGTCTCATCTGACCACATGATTTTCTCCCATGACTCCTCTGGATCAGTCAAGACACCTATGTCAGCAGTTATTTCACACCCTATATACTCTTATTAATACTGCTGTTCATCATGGCACCTCCTGCCCAAGTGATATGACTCTGTATCAACTACTACTGCTAATACTACTACTGCTGTTTCTGCTGCCCAGTCAAGACACCTATGTCAGCAGTTATTTGACACTCTATATACTCCTATTCCTACTGCTGTTCATCATGGCACCTCCTGCCCATGTGATATGACTCTGTATCAACTACTACTGTTAATACTACTACTGCTGCTTCTGCTGCTGCTGCTGCCCAGTCAAGACACCTATGTCAGCTGTTATTTGACACTCTATATACTCCTATTCCTACTGCTGTTCATCATGGCACCTCCTGCCCATGTGATATGACTCTGTATCAACTACTACTGTTAATACTACTACTGCTGCTTCTGCTGCTGCTGCTGCCCAGTCAAGACACCTATGTCAGCAGTTATTTGACACTCTATATACTCCTATTCCTACTGCTGTTCATCATGGCACCTCCTGCCCATGTGATATGACTCTGTATCAACTACTACTGTTAATACTACTACTGCTGCTTCTGCTGCTGCTGCTGCCCAGTCAAGACACCTATGTCAGCAGTTATTTGACACTCTATATACTCCTATTCCTACTGCTGTTCATCATGGCACCTCCTGCCCATGTGATATGACTCTGTATCAACTACTACTGTTAATACTACTACTGCTGCTTCTGCTGCCCAGTCAAGACACCTATGTCAGCAGTTATTTCACACCCTATATACTCTTATTAACACTGCTGTTCATCATGGCACCTCCTGCCCAAGTGATATGACTCTGTGTCAACTACTACTGTTAATACTACTACTGCTGCTTCTGCTGCTGCTGCCGCCCAGTCAATACACCTATGTCAGCAGTTATTTGACACTCTATATACTCCTATTCCTACTGCTGTTCATCATGGCACCTCCTGCCCATGTGATATGACTCTGTATCAACTACTACTGTTAATACTACTACTGCTGCTTCTGCTGCCCAGTCAAGACACCTATGTCAGCAGTTATTTGACACTCTATATACTCCTATTCCTACTGCTGTTCATCATGGCACCTCCTGCCCATGTGATATGACTCTGTATCAACTACTACTGTTAATACTACTACTGCTGCTTCTGCTGCTGCCCAGTCAAGACACCTATGTCAGCAGTTATTTGACACTCTATATACTCCTATTCCTACTGCTGTTCATCATGGCACCTCCTGCCCATGTGATATGACTCTGTATCAACTACTACTGTTAATACTACTACTGCTGCTTCTGCTGCCCAGTCAAGACACCTATGTCAGCAGTTATTTCACACCCTATATACTCTTATTAATACTGCTGTTCATCATGGCACCTCCTGCCCAAGTGATATGACTCTGTATCAACTACTACTGCTAATACTACTACTGCTGCTTCTGCTGCCCAGTCAAGACACCTATGTCAGCAATTATTTCACACCCTATATACTCTTAAGACTGCTGTTCATCATGGCACCTCTTGCCCGAGTGATTTGACACTGTATTGTCAATGTCTACTACTACTATTACAGCTCAGTCAAGACACCTGTGTCCCAATTTTTTGGTACACTATTGACTACTATGACCACTACTGATGCTGTAAAGTATTCCCCAAGTGTTTTTATGCTATGTATTACTATTACCACTACTGCTTGTAAATCATGCCTGTGTGATACTTAGTGGGAATGCTTTAATAAGCATTCCCAGTATGGATACCCGTAAATGTATTAATCTTAATTAGTGTGAATGCTTTAATAAACATTTCCAGTATTGATATACGTAAATTTAGTAATCTTATTATTCCTTACGTTTTTTGGTTCTGCGTAACTTCGGCATACTTTCAGCTATTGAGACCATTCAACTGTAAAAATGTTCGTCTCGTTCAGCTAATGATGGGACTTCTTCAAGTTTTTTTCTACTTTTTACACTTTTATAAATTTTAAGCTTTTAGACCCTTTTTTTTAACATTGAAGTCAATGAGAACATCCTTTTCCCCTTTGAATTCACATGCCCTGCCAAAAGTTTCAGCTACTTCATACTTTCACTTACAGACACTGAAAAAACTTTAAAGCGGTCACAAAATATTTAGCTATCCGGCTATGACTTTTCAGATCGTTATCGTTTACAATTTTTTGGTGAAAACGCAATTTATGTTTTGCGAATTTTTCACAAAAATGCAATAGGTTATAATGTAATCCTATGGAGGGGATTTAGAGTCTGTCATGTGACCTTAACATTGGAGATCTTTGTAATTAAAAATATCTTTACAAAAGGGGAAACAAATTGGTCTCACGCCCACAAGATCTACTTTTCATACACAATTTTTATATCAAAACGTAGCTATGCTTGTCTGGTTTATGGCAATGTGACCAATTCTGCGATACGTATTTTAGTTTTAGTTATTGGAGCAACAGCCAGAAATTATGTCTCATAGACTCTCATGTGAAATTATCTAAAAAATGTTTCTGCAGAACTCACAAAGACGCTCTTTTCTAAATCGCAGACATGGCCACATTTTTAAGTTTATCTACATAAATTTCATATCGATGCGTTTACAAGGGCCGTGTATTTCAAACGGTGTAGTCGTTGTATCAATTGCATGTACGTTTGAGGATTTATTAAGCTTTGTTTGGAGGCTTAAATCATGTATTAGATCTGTGAATTGAAAGCGTTTGTAATGTTATTTCTTTCCATAAATAACTTTCCTGACCTCAGTGCAATATTCCTCCTCACTGACCTGGGGGGGAGGGGAAACCTATTGAGGGGGGAGGGGCGACCAGGAAGTCAGCATACTCTATACTTTGCAGATAGAGAAAGAAGCTGTGTGTCCTAAAGATAGTGTAGTGGTTATGGTGAATGTCTTTGGCAAGGGGCTCACCAATTAAGCTATTCAGCATTCCCACTCGCATTTTCCTCAGGAAATGCATTGTCTAGTTATATTATATTTTAATACTCCTGCTGCTGCCTCCATGCTGAGTAAAGCTTCATGACCTCTCTGGCACAGCGGATCCACCAACAGCCTCCGCTACAAGCTACCAGACCGGATCTAAACAGCAAGTGTAACTATAACAATGAACCTTATGTTAAACCCTGTTTTGCGGCATTTATACTGCAACCATTGGGCTGTCTGCAAGAGCTCATCTGCATTCTCTCTCTTTCTTGCTCTCCCTCTCTCTCTCTTTGTGTATATATATATATATATATATATTGTTGCTTTTGTTATGTTCATTTTTCAACAGTTTATTTTGTGTTCGTCGTGTCTGTGTCGTGTGCTTTAGTTTGTCCTAGGTTAATGTTAAATAAAATAATAGTATAAAATGTTTTTGCTTATTATGAAGTTAAATGTGTTGATGTTGATTTGTTTGATGTGAAGTTAGATGTGTTGAAAAACCTACAACTCTATCTCAAAAAGAAATGAAACATTTCCAAAAAATAAGATTTTTTAATACAAAAATAAATTTAAATATAGCTATCAATGCGTTTCTGAATGCGGTGCAGTTCCGCAATATGACCCGATAGCTGCTGCTCTAGCAGAGCATTTTGTTGGGTGAGGTAGCTCATCTTCCGCTGGTTTTGCAGGATCCTCTGGTGGGTCTTTTCGATGAGTCTGTTCTGCCCCCTCAGATCTCTTGATGCTTTTAGGATATAATAAAAAAAACATTTGGATTTCAAATAACGTTACCAAATAAATAAAATATTTTTTTTGCTTATTAATCAATCATTATCATGTGTATACACTTGTTATGTGTCTAACACATCCCGGGAGTGCAGAATTATTAGGCAAATGAGTATTTGGACCACATCATCCTCTTTATGCATGTTGTCTTACTCCAAGCTGTATAGGCTCGAAAGCCTACTACAGATTAGGCATATTAGGTAATGTACATCTCTGTAATGAGAAGGTGTGTGGTCTAATGACATCAACACTCTATATCAGGTGTGCATAATTATTAGTCAATTTCCTTTTCTTTGGCAAAATGGGCCAAAAGAAGGATTTGACAGACTCTGAAAAGTCCAAAATAGAGAGATATCTAGCAGAGGGATGCAGCACTCTTAAAGTTGCAAAGCTTCTGAAGCGTGATCATCAAACAAAAGAAGCGTGTGGAAAAACAAAGGTGCAAAATAACTGCCCATGAACTGAGAAAAGTTAAGCGTGCAGCTGCCAAGATGCCACTTGCCACAAGATTGGCCATATTTCAGAGCTGCAACATCACTGGGGTGCCCAAAAGCACAAGGTGTGCAATACCCAGAGACATGGCCAAGGTAAGAAAGGCTGAAAGACGATGACCACTGAACAAGACACACAAGCTGCAACGTCAAGACTGTGCCAATAAATATCTCAAGAAAGATTTTTCTAAGGTTTTATGGACTGCTGAAATGAGAGTGAGTCTTGATGGGCCAGATGGAAGAGCCCGTGGCTGGATTGGTAAATGGCAGGGAGCTCCAGTCCGACTCAGACGCCAGCAAGGTGGTGGTGGAGTACTGGTTTGGGCTGGTATCATCAAAGATGAGCTTGTGGGGCCTTTTCGGATTGAGGATGGAGTCAAGCTCAACTCCCAGTCCTACTGCCAGATTATGGAAGAGACCTTCTTCAAGCAGTGGTACAGGAAAAAGTCACCATCCTTCAAGAAAAACATGATTTTCATGCAGGACAATGCTCCATCACACGTGTCAAAGTACTCCACAGCGTGGCTGGCAAGAAAGGGTATTAAATAAAAAAAAGTAATGACATGGCCTCCTTGTTCACCTGATCTGAACCCCATTGAGAACCTGTGGTCCATCATCAAATGTGGGATTTACAAGGAGGGAAAACAGTACACCTCTCTGAACAGTGTCTGGGAGGCTGTGGTTGCTGCTGCACGCAATGTTGATGGTGAACAGATCAAAACACTGACAGAATCCATGGATGTCAGGCTTTTGAGTGTCCTTGCAAAGAAAGGTGGCTATATTGGTCACTGATTTGTTTTTGTTTTGTTTTTAAATGTCAGAAATGTGTATTTGTGAATGTTGAGATGTTATATTGGTTTCACTGTTAAAAATAAATCATTGAAATGGGTATCTATTTATTTTTTGGTTAAGTTGCCTAATAATTCTGCACAGTAATAGTAGTCACCTGCACACACAGATATCCCCCGAAAATAACTAACACTAAAAACAAACTAAAAACTACTTCCAAAAAAATTCAGCTTTGATATTGAGTTTTTGGGGTTCATTGAGAACATGGTTGTTGTTCAATAATAAAATGAATCCTCAAAAATACAACTTGCCTAATAATTATGCACTACCTGTATACTTCTAGCATCAATACCATATTATGGTTCTACAATCTGACAGGTGCGCTTTATATGTTGTCCATTTTTATATCTACATTTTATTGTTGAAATGTTATTAATCATTGTGCACATATTTACCTTCCTGAACGAGGCTCACAGGACCGCTCTCTTCCTCCTGCTCTTCTGCTTGAGAAGTTGGGGTGGTGGGGGGGGGAAGCTCCTCAGCTTGCTCCTCAACAGGAGCTGGGGTTGGGGAGTGGGAGGGCCCTGGCTGCTCCTCCTCATCCATCTCCTCCTCTGCCGCATCCTCCTCAGCCGCATCCTCCTCCTCCTCCTCATCGGCCTGGCGCCTTCTGCGCTTGGCGCGCACAACTGGCATTGGAGCTCCTATAATAACACAATGTTCATATATTATAAAAATGTTTTCTAATGACGTATGCAAATTCTGTGTACTCTGCTGTATTGTATATGAATACAAATTGATTTATATAGACAGTTAACCAATGGGACAATGTTATATTAAAGGGTCTTGTGGGCACTACAGGGGACTGAGCGTGAGCTGGGATGCCACCATGTTAAAATGAGCCGTTTTTGTCTCCTTTGTTTTGTTCAGACGATCTCATGTTAAAAAAAGGGCCTGATGGAGCACACGGGATTACTATAACAACCCCACTCCTAACACAGGAATTTAGTGGTAATCTATATATATTAAACTCAACGTGTGTGTGCATGTATGTATGTATGTATGTATGTATGTATGTATGTTCCAGCATCACGTACAAACGGCTAAAGATATTTATCTGAAACTTGGCACACAGGTTACTTATATGTCAGCCACAAACATAGGATAGGTGGTTTAAACCTTACCCACCCCCATTTGCCATGGTCGGGGTTTTTCTTTAAAGTCCCATGCAAAGCAATGGGAAAAGTATGTTCCCACATAACTTCTGTGTTCCTGTCTTCTGTCCCATGTCTTTTTTCAACAGTACTATGAATACCTTGGCTGGTGGTGATATATGTTAGCACAACATGGCATCTTGGTTAACAACATCTGACCTTACATGAATTACATATGACCTTACATAACTGTCACCAAAGGAGCTGCGGTGGCTCCATGCGATTGCCACTGCACTGACAAGTGATTCACCTCTGCAGCTAGGGGTTCGGATCCCGCTCTCGGCTACCTGTGAATTGAGTTTGGTGGTCTCAGCCCCGCCCCTGGTGGGTGTGCTATGCGATGTTGGGTTGGGAGGACCCCCTCACACCCGCCATTGCCAACCGGGGCATGGAGAAAGGTGGCAGATTGCCTCTGGGGGAGGCCTCCCAACTCCTGCAGGCCGGCTCCTCTCTCTTTCGAGTTCACGCACAAAATACACTTTTTAAAAAAAAAACATAACTGTCAACAATAACTTACCTGGATGATATTTAGCCCGAAGACGTCTGACCTGATCCATTTGGCGCCTCTTCAGGTCAGACCACTTCTTCACAATCGCCTTGTGGTCGTGTTGGCCGCCAAAGTCAGCGATTAGGGCGCTGACCACAGCCCTTTTCTCTGGCTGCCTCCGCAGCTTATCGTATCCTGTTTCCAGGAACTTCTGCAAGATGAAGAACAAAGTATATTGTAATACTTCTGTTGACAGCCTTATGGATATATGACGTAAATGTATGCTATTCAACAATTGGAAGCATTCTCGCCTTATTAATCAATGACAGGGGTAACATGACAGATTTTATATCCTGCCATTTCGGTCGCCACCTTTTTTGCATAAATATAGCAGCCATTATCATTTGCATAATTATGAATATATTATTAACAACACAGGATACACGTATAGGGGAGATATGCGTTGCTAACTCTTTTCCCTGTCAGGAGCCTAACGCCCCGGGGGGTCAGAGACGGGACCTTTTCGGAGGACCACTGACGTATGTACCTGTCGCAGTTTTTTGTGATGTCACTCTTTAGGTGTGTGCACATTTTTCACTGCATCCGGGTGGAGTTTTTGGGTTGTGTTTTGCACGCTACAGGCTTTTCAACAGAAAAAAACCAGCTGGAGGCAGAATGGTTGCAAAACACTACGGGTTTGTTACCTAACTCTGGGTTTCAAGACCAGTCCACCTCCAGCTGTTGCAAAACTACTACTCCCATCAGCCACGGTCTGTCAGTGCATGTTAAGAATTTTACTTTTGCTGCATCTAGGGTGCCACAGTTTAGAGACCCGTGCATAAAGGCCTGAAAAACGGGGGCCTGCAGAACTTACAATACTAGAAGTGCCAGCATTCCCAGGCATGCTGGAAGTTGTAGTTCTGCAACATCTAAAGGGCAATATGTATTCGAACGTCCTTGGGCCTTGAGGACACTGAAGTCAGGACGTTCGCATACGTCCTATGTCCAAAAAAATGTTAAATTCATTATGCTAAATAACAAGGAAAAGTGCCTAAATACACATTTGCCAACCAGGGTGTCTGCAGCTGTCCAGGCATGCTGGGACTTGTAGTTTTGTAAAAGCAGGAGACACATTTTTTGTGAAATACTAATATCTGATCATATATACTAACTTTTAAACTAGACTAAAATGCAGTTGAAGATAATGAAATAACAGTGGTCGAAATACTTACACAAATCAGCAAATTTTCCTCAGATACAGTGAAATTACTTCCAAACATCTTGCTCTGCGATTGCGTTGCGATCATAAAGTTGGAAACTGGCAAGGGTCCAGGAAATGGTCGCGTGTTGTTCGCGTGTTGATTGCGCTGCTTGGACCGAGATGGGTCCATATGGCTTCGGCTGTATGGACCACAGTAACTCTTTTCCCTGTCAGGAGCCTAACGCCCCGGGGGGTCAGAGACGGGACCTTTTCGGAGGACCACTGACGTATGCAACCGTCGCAGTTTTTTGTGATGTCACTCTTTAGGTGTGTGCAAATTTTTCCTTGCACCGGGTGGAGTTTTTGGGTTGTGTTTTGCACGCCACAGGCTTTTCAACAGGAAAAAAACAGCTGGAGGCAGAATGGTTGCAAAACACTACGGGTTTGTTACCTAACTCTGGGTTTCAAGACCAGTCCACCTCCAGCTGTTGCAAAACTACTACTCCCATCAGCCACGGTCTGTCAGTGCATGCTAAGAATTTTACTTTTGCTGCATCTAGGGTGCCACAGTTTAGAGACCCGTGCATAAAGGCCTGAAAAATGGGGGCCTGCAGAACTTACAATACTAGAAGTGCCAGCATTCCCAGGCATGCTGGAAGTTGTAGTTCTGCAACATCTAAAGGGCAATATGTATTCGAACGTCCTTGGGCCTTGAGGACACTGAAGTCAGGACGTTCGCATACGTCCTATGTCCAAAAAAATGTTAAATTCATTATGCTAAATAACAAGGAAAAGTGCCTAAATACACATTTGCCAACCAGGGTGTCTGCAGCTGTCCAGGCATGCTGGGACTTGTAGTTTTGTAAAAGCAGGAGACACATTTTTTGTGAAATACTAATATCTGATCATATATACTAACTTTTAAACTAGACTAAAATGCAGTTGAAGATGATGAAATAACAGTGGTCAAAATACTTACACAAATCAGCAACTTTTCCTCAGACTTAGTGAAATTGCTTCCAACCATGTTGCTGTGTGATTGCGCTGCGATCATAAGTTGGAAACTGGCAAGGCTCCAGGAAATGGTCGCGTGTTGTTCGCGCAATTGCGCATGCGCGATCGAAAAATCGCAATCGCAATATGTTTTTTGGTTAAAATATCATACATATTCGATTTCAGAGTGCTGCTACAGCAGTTTTCGAAATATCTGCAATCAATTTCGCATTCGCATTTTGTGAAATTGCGTTAAAATATCTCGAATATTCGATTTCAGAGTGAGCCAATCAGAGCGCTCCTCCAGCATTTCTCGAAATTGCGCAATAAATATCGCATTCGCATGTTGCGACATTTCGATAAAATATCAGGAATATTCTGAGCCAATCAGAGCGCTCCTCCAGCATATCTCGAAATTGCGCAATAAATATCGCATTCGCATGTTGCGATATTTCGATAAAATATCACGAATATTCTGAGCCAATCAGAGCGCTCCTCCAGCATATCTCGAAATTGCGCAATAAATATCGCATTCGCATGTTGCGATATTTCGATAAAATATCACGAATATTCTGAGCCAATCAGAGCGCTCCTACCGCAGTTATTAAAAAAATCGCAATTATTTTCGCATTCGCAATAGCGAAAAATCGCAATCAATTAATTTCGATAAAATATCACGAATATTCGAATTTAGCGAATATATCTCGAATATTCGAATATATATTCGAGATATATCGCGAAATCGAATATGGCATATTCTGCTCAACACTAATTAGCACGTCAATAACCTGTCAGAGGAATGAATCACATGAAATTCCTTTCTACCTCTACCCATATGGCTAGCAGGGAGCAGTAAACTGAGACATATAGGCAAATGTATCACAGGGCCATTTCTAGAGATTTCAAGAGAGCAAATTTGGAACACAGACAACCAAAAAGTTGTAATCCGGGGGCAAATCCACATTATGCGTCTACATGGCGTCAACACTTTTCAGGGTAATTTGAAGATATTCTATGAAGCCTCACGGGGCATCTATACCACCTGGGTAATATTTTATAGTTCTTTTCTTGTAAATATATATGTTGAGAGACTAGATTTAAAGGTCAGGAGGAATGACTTTTTCCAATCCTCTGTGGTAATACTATGGCCCAATTCCCTCTCCCAGTCTTTGGTGTAATATGGATAGTTGGGGAATGCATGGGATAGCAATATATCATATTTTAGAAATAGTGTGAGAACACTCTGAAAGCCCAGTGCCGAGAGATTCAAATGGAGTTAATTTCCTATGAAGTGACCCCTTTGAGAAAAAAAATCCCTGCATTTATTGAACAGAGAATAGGTTCAGGAACTCTCCCTTTTGGAGTTACCCCGTCTTCACCACTACCTAACTCCAAGCACCGTTCCTTGGTCTCACCCCCTACCCACCTCCCAGTACTGCACCTTTAATTTGTTAATGATAACAAGAAAAGCAGTAAAATAGATCCCCTGCAGACAATAGATCCCCAGCAACAATAGATCCCCCAGCAGCAAAAGATCTCCCCGCAGACAGAATCGAAAGACCATCCAGCAGCCAGCTACAATCGAATTCTCCCTCAACAGTAGATCCCTCCAGGCAGCAACTGACTCTCCCAGCAACATAAGACCCACCCCAGCAACAATAGTTGCCCCGCAAGCAAAAATAGACCCTCCCCCTGCAAAAATACACCCCTTCCAGTAACACGAGATCCCCCAGCAGCAATAGATGCTGCAGCACAACCCAGCACCTCTTGACATTACATACATTCAGTGCTAGAGGTGCCGGAACTGCGTTCCCGCTGAAAAAAAGCCCTGAAGAAAAGTATACATATAAAAATGCTGAAGCTGAAAATAATGTAGCCAATGACCTGGATAGTTACATTCTGCAGTTGCTATTGTATTAAACGATTGCAGTCTCTTAGTTGTAAGCGCTTGTCGGCTGCATCGATCGAGTGATCCCTTTTATAGGGAGACTCGATCGATGATGTCAGTCTTACAGCCACACCCCCCTAAAGTTGTAAACACACACTAGGTGAAACATAACTCCTACAGCGCCCCCTGTGGTTAACTCCCAAACTGCAACTGTCATTTTCACAATAAACAATGCAATTTAAATGCATTTTTTGCTGTGAAAATAACAATGGTCCCAAAAATGTGTCAAAATTGTCCGAAGTGTCCGCCATAATGTCGCAGTCACGAAAAAAATCGCTGATCGCCGCCATTAGTAGTAAAAAAAAAAATAATAAAACTATCCCCTATTTTGTAAACGCTATAAATTTTGCGCAAACCAATCGATAAACACTTATTGCGATTTTCTTTTACCAAAAATAGGTAGAAGAATACGTATCGGCCTAAACTGAGGAAAAAAAAAAATATATATGTTTTTGGGGGATATTTATTACAGCAAAAAGTAAAAAATATTGAATTTTTTTCAAAATTGTCGCTCTATTTTTGTTTATAGCGCAAAAAATAAAAACCGCAGAGGTGATCAAATACCACCAAAAGAAAGCTCTATTTGTGGGAAAAAAAGGACGTCAATTTTGTTTGGGAACCACGTCGCATGACCGCGCAATTGTCTGTTAATGCGACGCAGTGGCGAATTGTAAAAACTCCTTTGGGCATTTAGCAGCATATTGGTCCGGGGCTTAAGTGGTTAATCGGTGAAGGGGCCAGTGTTGTCCATCATAGGAACCTGTCCGACAATAAACCCGGCGGGAATTCTAGGTTACCCATATTGGTGTGAGTGGGCCAGGGGTTGAAGAGATACCAAGCTTTTAATAATGATGATGTCAAAGGTGAAAATGTTTGTCTAGGGGGGGTGAAATTTAGGCGTAATCCAAGGAAGATAGGTCAAGGGGACCTATGTTATTTGTTACTCAATAGTTACACACTGGTTTGATTTACCATGATAAAACCAATCTACTATTCTAGTCAATACAGATGCTATATGGCAGGCATGTCCAAAGTCTGGCCCGCAGGCCAATTGTGGCCCCCTGGTGATTTAATACAGCCCCCTTGGAGATTTGGATATATATTGTTTGTGGTCCCCAGAGCCACAAAAGATATATACCGTATTTATCGGTGCTGCCTCGGAGGGGGCGGGACAAGTTCCATCAGATTACATAAAGAGAATCTCCTGTTTACTCAGCGCCGTCTGTAATAGAAAGTCCAGTCTCCTGGGATGCCATTGAATGACTGTTCTGTCTATCATAAGAGGCGGGACTTTGTATTAAATAGGTAACCAAGTAAACAGATTCTCCTGTTTGTAATCTATCGGCACTCATCCCCCCCCCTCCCTGTCCCCTTGAGGCTGCAGATGGGCATCAATCAGGCTGCACTGATGGCAATGGTAAGGTTGCATTCATGACACATGTGAGGTTGCATTCATGACACATGTGAGGCTGCATTCATGGCACATGTGAGGCTGCACTCATGGCACATGTGTTATTCGCCGATAAATACGGTATATCCAAATAACACACCCAAGCTCATCCTTAGTCCTGAGCAGCGCTCTGGGATTCGTTGGGGCCACAAAAGAGATATATACAGTATATCCAAATAACACACCCAAGCTCATCTCTTCACCACACACAGCCACAAAGGCAAGAGAATTCTTGTTCGGCCTTGTATTAGTTGCTCGAACAAACACACTTAGACCGAATTTTAATGGTTCACAGAATGTCAGGCAAAATGGTCGGCCCTCACGCATGTTCACTTCATCAAATCTGGCCCTCTTTGAAAAAAGTTTGGACACCCCTGCTATATGATCTAGTTCCATAGGCGGTAGACCTGCTCCCACCTTGGTTTTCCGATTTACTATGATGTCATAACGAAGCCTAGCTGTGGAGTTCGGGCAGAGATACCTTAGTAAGCTAGATCGTAGCGAACGGAAGAAAGCAGTAATTTCCTTTCAATTTGTTTTTATTAAACCTTATTGCAAGTTACAATTATTCGACAGTTAAAGTGGTTGTAAACCTTAATTTTTCACTTTTACCTACAGGTAAGCCTATAACAAGGCTTACCTGTAGGTATAAAGAATATCTCCTAAACCTGTACGGTTTAGGAGATATTCCCCTCGCAATGCGGGCGGCGCATGCGCAGGGGGGATCCACGGCGAAAGATCCGGCAGCCGCCGGACCTTGCCGATTTTAAATCTCCCGCACGCGCGGGAGTGACATCATCGCCGCTCCAGCCAATCACAGCGCTGGAGCGGCGCCGCTCCAGCCAATCACAGCGCTGGAGCGGCGATACCCGGAAGACACGCCGGAGCAAGATGACATCTCGCTCGGCGTGAACCAGGTAAGTGTTGTTCACCTCGTTTTGAGGTAAGTATTTCATAATCAGCTACTATGCGGTGCATACTAGCTGATTATGCATTTTGCCTTGCAGGTAAAAAAAAAAAAAAAAAAAAAATTATATATGCGGTTTACAACCGCTTTAAGTAATTTTACAGAATATGCAAGTTGGACGCATATGTTAACAAGTGTCTTTTATCATATTAAAACAAAACAGAAGGAGACGGAAAGATTATATACCATAAATCTATTCCTCAATAGGGGAGTTGTACTTTTCTAAAACTCAAAGGGGAGTTCCAGGCATTTTTAATGTTTATTAAAAGTCAGCAGCTACAAAAAGTGTGGCTGCTGGCTTTAACCACTTGAGACCCGGACCTTTAGGCAGGTAAAGGACCCGGCCAGGTTTTGCGATTCGGCACTGCGTCGATTTAACAGACAATTGCGCGGTCGTGCGACGTGGCTCCCAAACAAAATTGGCGTCCTTTTTTCCCCACAAATAGAGCTTTCTTTTGGTGGTATTTGATCACCTCTGCGGTTTTTATTTTTTGCGCTATAAACAAAAATAGAGCGACAATTTTGAAAAAAAATGCAATATTTTTTACTTTTTGCTATAATAAATATCCCCCAAAAACATATATACATTTTTTTCCCTCAGTTTAGGCCGATACGTATTCTTCTACCTATTTTTGGTTAAAAAATCGCAATAAGCGTTTATCGATTGGCTTGCGCAAAATTTATAGCGTTTACAATATAGGGGATATTTTTATTGCATTTTTATTAATTTTTTTTTTTTTTTTTACTACTAATGGCGGCGATCAGCGATTTTTTTTTCGTGACTGCGACATTATGGCGGACACTTCGGACAATTTTGACACATTTTTGGGACCATTGTCATTTTCACAGCAAAAAATGCATTTAAATTGCATTCTTTATTGTGAAAATGACAGTTGCAGTTTGGAAGTTAACCACAGGGGGCGCTGAACGTGTTAGGCTTCACCTAGTGTGTGTTTACAACAGTAGGGGGGTGTGTCTGTAGGTCTGATGTCATCGATTGTCTCCCCTATAAAGGGGATGACACAATCGATGCGCCGCCACAGTGAAGCACGGGGAAGCCGTGTTTACATACGGCTCTCCCCGTTCTTCAGCTCCGGGGAGCGATCGCGACGGAGCGGCTATAAACGAATAGCCGCGCCGTCGTCCCGAATCTCTCCCAGAGGTAAGCCGCACGCAGCGGGGGGGGGGGGGGGGGGGGGGTCCCGATCGGACCCGCGGAAAGGCAAGGACGTATATATACGCCCTTCTGCCTGTCCGTGCCATTTTGCGGACGTAAATAGTCGTGCGGCGGGCGTTAAGTGGTTAAATAAACATGCACTCACCTGCTCCATGGTCCAGCGACGTGCCGGCCGGAGCTCCGCTCCTCTCCCCCCCTCTCCGGCCGGCGTCCTCATTGCTAGTGTGGGCACCGGCCGTGACAGCTTTCAGGTTCACGGCTGGGCACTCACTGTGCATTGCGCGAGCGGCGCTGCGCACTGTGATTGGTCAGGTGATCGTCTGGGACCTGTCACGTGTCCCAGGCGATCGCCTACAGGGAGGGGCCGTCAAAAGGCGATATGACTTATCACCTTAGCGGTCCCTGGGCTAAAGCCTCCACCCCCCCCCCCAAAAAATGACATGCCAAATGTGGTATGTAAGGGGGCAAGGAGTTGATTAAGCGGAAGTTCCATTTTTGGGTGGAACTCCGCTTTAAGAGGTAAAGAAAAAGAAAGAAAAACAAAGACAGATATACAAACAAAAATAACATAACATAGACACCATATAATACCAATATGAGGTAGTTCCAAATCCTATTGGCCCATCAGATTATGTTTTCCTTATAGGGAATAAACAAGACCAGCACTTCCAATCATTGTTAAATCTTTACAAAAACATAAGGGCTGCGAATTTTTAAATACATTTTTACTTGATATAGAAGCAATGTCTTGATATAAGAGTAGCGTCATGTCACAACTGAGTATAAAATAGAAGAGAGGTGACTCCAAGTGTAGCAATATGGTTATTTAATGAAGGTACAATATTTAGAAACTCACATGGTTTTGGATTAGACCAGGCACATCTAACTATGCAGGGATCCGGGGTAAAACGATCCACATAGACCATCCTCCGCACCACCATTGATGTCATCCCTTCCACGAGTGGTTCAAGCCTCGCTTTCAGATCGCTCTACTGCAGGGTAGTCTTCCCGGTCACAATTGCAGCCTGACAGCGTTGAGGAGGATGGTCTATGTGGATCGCTTTACCCCGGACCTTTAGGTAGCTAAAGGACCCGGCCAGGTTTTGCGATTCAGCACTGCGTCGCTTTAACAGACAATTGCGCGGTCGTGCGACGTGGCTCCCAAACAAAATTTACGTCCTTTTTTCCCCACAAATAGAGCTTTCTTTTGGTGGTATTTGATCACCTCGGCGGTTTTAATTTTTTGCGTTATAAACAAAAATAGAGCGACAATTTTGAAAAAAATTCAATATTTTTTACTTTTTGCTATAATAAATATCCCCCAAAAATATATATAAAAAATATTTTTTTCCTCAGTTTAGGCCGATACGTATTCTTCTACCTACTTTTGGTAAAAAAAAAAGCGTTTATCGGTTGGTTTGCGCAAAATTTATAGCGTTTACAAAATAGGGGATAGTTTTCTTGCATTTTTATTATTTTTTTTTTTTTACTACTAATGGCGGCGATCAGCGATTTTTTTCGTGACTGCGACATTATGGCGGACACTTCGGACAATTTTGACAGATTTTTGGGACCATTGCCATTTTCACAGCAAAAAATGCATTTGAAATGCATTGTTTACTGTGAAAATGACAATTGCAGTTTGGGAGTTAACCACAAGGGGGCACTGAAGGGGTTATGTATGACCTCATGTCTGTTTCTAACTGTAGGGGTGTGTGGCTGTAGGTGTGATGTCATCGATTGTGTATCCCTATAAAAGGGAACACACGATCGATGCCACCGCCACCACAGTGAAGAACGGTGAAGCTGTGTTTATATACAGCTCTCCCCGTTCTTCAGCTCCGGGGACCGATCACAGAGCTTCGGACCGGGTCGAGGGCGCGCGCCCACGACTGGGTACTAGCACAGGACGTACCTGTACGTGCATGTGCCCAGCCGTGCCATTCTGGCGACGTAAATGTGCAGGAGGCGGTCCTTAAGTGGTTAATCACCAACAATGTTAGTTGCTAAATGTTGTACCTTCATTAAATGTAACCTTGTTGCTATACTAAGGCCTCGTACAGACGGGCAAACATGTACGATGAAAACGGTCCGCCGGACCGTTTTCAGCGTACATGTCTGCCCGGGGATTTCTGTATGATGGCTGTACTAACCATCATACAGAAATCCGCTCGTACTCGATACGCGGCGAAGAGGCCGCGCCGTCGCCGCGATGATGACGCGGCGACGTGCGCGGCCCTGCCAGTTCAATGCTTCCACGCATGCGTCAAAGTCATTCGACGCATGCGAGGGATGGCGGCCGCTCGGACATGTACGGTAGGTCTGTACAGACGACCGAACATGTCCGACGGGCAGGATTCCAGCGGGCATGTTTTAAAACATGTTCAGAAATATTTGCCCGCTGGAAAAAGGCCCGTCGGGCAAATGTACGCTGGAATCCTGTCCACTCGGGCCTACACACGACTGAACATGTCTGCTGAAACTGGTCCGCGGACCAGTTTTAGCAGACATGTTCGGTCGTGTGTACGGGGCCTAGAGGCGCCTCTCTTCTCTTTTATACTATGGAGCTCCTGCTGGATTTTGCTTTTAATCCCCTTGTGGAGGCTTCCATTTGTGGAAGGACATTTTATGGTTACACAACCAATCACATTGCTATAATCTTTTTATATGGACTATAAACTGAAGGACCTATGAATAAATGGTTGTGGAATGAATCATTTGAGTTTCCATTATTTCTTATGGGAACATTTTCTTTGATATACAAGTGCTTTGGATTACAAGCATGTTTCCGGAACGAATTATGTTTTACTGTACATGAATTAATGACAAGTGCAATTGAATAAAAAAAGTAAGTAAATCCAATTGAATTAAAAAAAAACTACAAATTCAGCAAATTTTTTTTTTTTTAAATTAAATTGGCAAAAAAAGAACTTCAGTGTGAATTCACCACCATGTAGAGTGCAGGCTTACCAGCTGGCAGAGCTGGCAGAGCTTGTAGCTAATACCCAGCTAGGGCCTTTGAACTTTCCATCACCTCCGATGGCAAAAAAGCCGAACGTTCCTGGAGATTTGGCGTTAACCCAGCAAACGGCCACAGGAATGACCTAGGGGGATGGATTAACCATGTTAGCAGCTTCAGTGTTATGTCCCGATCACCAGCCGACAAAATAACATAACATAGACACCATATGATACCAATACAAGGTGGTTCCAAATCCTATTGGGCCATCAAAATATGTATCCCTTATAGCAGTGGTCATCACGTTAGGTTAACCAGAGGACAACGGTCTGAAGGACCGTTGTCATAGGTTAACCGATGCAGCTGACTGATGGTCCGTCGTGCCTACACACCATTGGTTAAAAAACCGATCGTGTCAGAACGCGGTGACGTAAAACACAACGACGTGCTGAAAAAAACGAAGTTCAATGCTTCCAAGCATGCGTCGACTTGATTCTGAGCATGCGTGGATTTTTAACCGATGGTCGTGCCTACTAACGATCGGTTTTGAACTATCGGTTAGGAATCCATAGGTTAATTTTAAAGCAAGTTGGCTTTTTTTTAACCTATGGGTCCCACACACGATCGGTTTTGATCGATAAAAACGGTCCTTCAGACTGTTGTCCTTTGGTTAACCTATCGTGTGTAGGAGGCCTGAGGCCCCGTACACACGAGAGGATCTATCCGCTGGAATTTATCCGCGGATCGGTTTCAGCGGATAGATCCGCTGATGTGTACGGCCCAGCGGATATTTATCCGCGGATATTTTTCGGGCCGATGGATTTCCAGCGGATAAAAATTTCTTAGCATGCTTAGAAATCTATCCGCTGGAATCCTGTCCAGCGGATTGATCCGGTGGTCTGTACAGACTCACCGGATCAATCGGTCCGATTCCCTCCCTCGCATGCGTCGTAATGATTAGACGCATGCGTGGAAGTCCTTATATTTCAGCGTCGCGCACATCGCCGCGTCATCATCGCGGCGACGGCGCGACACGTCACCGCGGAGGGAATTCCGCGCGGATTTTGATCTGATGGTTAGTACAACCATCAGATCAAAATCCGCCAGAGGATTTATCCGCGGAAACGGTCCTCTGGACCGTTTCCGCGGATAAATCCTCTCGTGTGTACGGGGCCTCACAGGCCAGGTTTGCAAGATAAGTGAAATACATCACAGGTGATATAATTTGCTGCTCAGTGATTGCAGTATTCTAGTCTGCATCTCCCCAAGGTAATACAAATAATAAAAAGCAGGGCTTTTTTTCAGGGGGAACTTGGGGGAACTCAGTTCCACCACCTTTGACTCAGACCATTTGGTGCCTGCTCACCACAATCACTTGTAAACACAGAAGTCTGGTTTCTGTGTTTACAAGTGACAGCTCTGCATTCTGTGTGTAACCCCTTGAACTCTGCACTCTGTATGTAATGCAATCCTGGTATTTAATGCCCCTTTAAGTCCCTTCTACTGTTTTTTAAATCTGAACGGGGTCGTGGTTGAGTTCCTGCACCTATTTTCTGAGAAAAAAAGCTCTGATAAAAAGACATGGTCTTAGCACATAGGCCCTCTTAAATATAAAAGTTTAGAATTAATCACTGGAGACGAGAAAAAACAAACCTATAAAGTGTCTTAGTACAGAGGAAAGTGGTGGTGCCATTGTACAATATATCCCTGACATAGTCATGTAAAGAAGTGCACTCCAATCCACTTCCAATCAAATGCCTTTGTACATAATGATGACAGCCTAATGGCATGACTCAGGCAGACATTTGTTCTATAAAGCAAAAGTCATGCTTGAAAAATAGGCCGTGTGCGGGGCTCAAAAAACAAAACAGTTCTTTAGGAATCATTATGCCCTTTAACCACTTAAGCCCCGGATCAATATGCAGGTTAAGGATCTTGCCCCTTTTGCGATTTGGCACTGCGTCGCTTTTACTGACAATTGCGCAGCCGTGCATATGTGGCTCCCAAACAAAATTGGCGTTCTTTTTTCCCCACAAATAGAGCTTTATTTTAGTGGTATTTGATCACCTCTGCGATTTTTATTTTTTGCACTATAAACAAAAATAGAGCGACAAATTTGAAAAAAAAATCAGCATTTTTTACTTTGTGCTATAATAAGCTTTCCTAAAAAAGATACAAAAAAACATTTTTTTTCCTCATTTTAGGCCGATACGTATTCTTCTACCGATATTTGGTAAAAAAATCGCAATAAGCGTTTAACGATTGGTTTGCGCAAAATGTATAGCGTTTACAAAATAGGGGATAGTTTTATGGCATGTTTATTAATAATTTTTTTTTTTTTACTACTAATGGCGGCGATCAGCGTTTTTTTTCTCGTGACTGCGACATTATGGCGGACACATCGGACAATTTTGACACATTTTTGGGACCATTTGCAAAAAGTGCTATAAAAATGCATTGATTACTGTAAAAATGACAATTGCAGTTTAGGAGTTAACCACTAGGGGCGCTGTAGGGGATAAGTGTGACCTCATATGTGTTTCTAACTGTAGGGGGGCGGGGCTGGACGTGTGACGTCATTGATCGTCTTTCCCTATATCAGGGAACAGACGATCAATGACATTACCACTGTGAAGAACGGGGAAGGTGTGTTTACACACACCTCTCCCCGTTCTTCAGCTCCTCTGTGTATTACAGCCAGGCCTACCGAGTCCCGACTCACGAGACGACCACCAGGCACCCACATCATGAGCAGAGAGCCGAGCAGACTGTTAGTGTGTAGTACATTACAATTACAGCAGGCCTGAGGCCTCCCCTCAGACCTCCGTCCGCCCAGAGCACTGTGTGGGCATTGCAAGTGTCCTCTGACCACTGGCAGTGGCATCCAGGGCACTGTGGATTACAGGCCATTCTTCAGACCACCATCAAGCACTGTATCTTTTTACATTTACCAATAAAAGGTTTACAGTTGGATATGGACATGGAGTTGCCGGCTTTTCCTATTTTGACCAGCACTGTGCAGCATTATATAATGGCTAAATCTCTGTCTGTGTAGTTTTTTCAAACCATAAATAATAATTATTCCAGAAGTGTATAATGAGTTTTGAAATTCTAGAGAAATGCTTAAATAATGCATTATTTAACTAAACACATTCGATTTAAAATGTACTGGAGATTTAGTCGACTAAATAAGGCTAAAACTAAAACACTTGCAGAAGACTAAAATGGGACTAAAACTAAAATGCCATTTTAGTCTTAAGACTAAAACTAAATCAAAATTTGCTGCCAAAATTAACACTGGGGAGCACAAACAATGGCTGAGACATAGGAACCTATAGCTAGATTCAGAAAGGGCGTCCTAACTTTGCGGCGGCGTAGCGTATCGTGTTTACACTACGCCGCCGTAAGTTAGCGAGGCAAGTACATGATTCACAAAGTACTTGCCTGCTAAGTTACGGCGGCGTAGCCTAAAGCGAGCGGGCGTAAGGGCGCCTAATTCAAAATAGGCTGAGGGGGCGTGTTTTATGTTAATGGGGCTTGACCTGACGTGATTGACGTCTTTTTGCGCCGTCTGCCTACATATCCCAGTGTGCATTGCGGCAAAGTACGCCGCACGGTCCTATTGATTTCGACGTGGACGTAAATGACGTAAATCCCTATTCACGGACGACTTACGCAAACGACGTAAAATTTTCAAATTTCGACGCGGGAACGGCGGCCATACTTAACATTACTATTCCAGCTATTTGATGGAATAACTTTAGGCCTGATAATGCGTTACGTGAACGGCGTATCTGTACTGCGTCGGCCGGGCGTACGTTCGTGAATAGGCGTATCTACTCATTTACATATTCTACGCTGACCGCTGAAGCACCATCTAGCGGTCAGCCTAAAAATTACACTTTAGGATACGACGGTGTAAGACACTTACGCCGCTCGTATCTGAGCCTAATTTAAGCGTATCTGGTTACCAGAATACGCTTAAATTAGCGCCAACACAAATTCAGACTTAGGCTGGCGTTTCTACTGATACGCCAGCCTAAGTCTCTCTGAATCTAGCTACTAGTCACCAGTCCCGGACACTCCATCTGTTGTCGCTGTTCTTTACTCTCCCCTGCAGATGCCACTGACTGACACAGGGGCTCACATGACCAGACTAGAGCAGACTGAAAATAAGTACAGTGCCTTGAAAAAGTATTCATACCTCCTTGAAATTTTCCATATTTTGTCATGTTACAACCGAAAACGTAAATGTATTTTATTGGGACTTTATATGATAGACATAAATGCAAATAAATATGTGAAAAGTGTGGCGTGCATTTGTATAGCGCCCCCCGGAGTCAATACTTTGTAGAACCGCCTTTCATTGTAAATACAGCTGCAAGTCTTTTTGGGATGTCTCTACCAGCTTTGCACATCTAGAGAGGGACATTTTGTCCCATTTTTCTTTGTAAAATATCTCAAGTTCTGTCAGATTGGATTGAGAGCGTCTGTGAACAGCAATTTTTCAAGTCTTGCCACAGAATCATTAGAGGGCCCGTTTTTTTTTTGACTACAGGGGGGGGGGGCGTCGCCCGGGCGCCCTATGGACGGGCCGCCACTGACTGTTACGATGGTTCCAGTAAGCGGTGGAGGGCACGGGAGAGCGGCGCCGCCGATAACGGTGATCTTGCAGCGAATCTGCCACAGAGACCACCATTATCGTAAACCGGACCGCCTGCTGAAACGATGGATACCTGGGTTATGGGAGCAGCTGCTGCCATAACAGAGATATCCATCTTTAAAGTCCCGACTTATATATACAGTGGGCAGTCCAGAAGTGGTTAAGAGTTTTTTTATACACTTTCCAAGAGTTCTACTTTAAAATCACAGATGAGTGCGTCTATACAAACAAACACGCTGTTTTAGAAACCCATTAGAACATTTTCTGCACTCTAACTAAATTGATTGCATTTTATTGACCGGTCCTGTGAAGTAATTTGTCAAGAAATGCAGGTATCTAGGAGCTAGCAGCATCAGCACCAGATTGCATTATTTCCGAACGGAGGAAGCAATAACCAGTTTAGTGATATAAGATCCTTCTGGACAATTACATTTGCAAAAGAACACCTTAGATCCCCCCCCCCCCCCCCAAGATCTAACTCTATAATTACTGTTGCTTAATCTTACGGGAAATTTAATTTATCACAGCGTGACTGTCAAAGTTTTATAATTGTTTCTCCAAATAGAGGCATTGTTGAAAAAGCTAAAATGGTATTAAATCCCCAAAACCAAAAAATTATATGTTGCAGCTTAACCACTTGCCTACTGGGCACTTTTACCCCCTTCCTGCCCAAACACGCAAATAGAGCTTTCTTTTAGTGGTATTTAATCACCGCTGTTTTTTTTTTTTTACTAAATAAACGAAAAAAAAGACCCACATTTTTTATTGTTTTTTTGTTTATTGTTTTTTTTTTACATTTTGGAAACGGGTAACTTTTCTCCTTCATTGATGGGCACTGACGAGGCAGAATTGATGGGCAATAATAGGCTGCACTGATAGGCATTTATTAAGTTGCACTGGTGGGCACTGATAAGGAGGCACTGGTGGGCACTGAGGCTGCACTGATAGGCGGGACTGATGTGCAGTAATAGGTGGCACTGATGAGGAGGCACTGATTGGCAGCACTGGTGGACACTGATTGCAATACTGGTGGGCACTGATAAGGAGGCACGGGAGGGCACTGAGGCTGAACTGATAGGTGGGACTGATGTGCACTGATAGGTGGCACTGATAGGTGACACTGATGAGGAGGCACTGATTGGCAGCACTGATGGGCACACATTGTCAGCACTGTTGGGCACACATTGCACTGATAATCAGGACACTTTTAGAGAAGCTGGTTATCAGCACTCTTCTCCTCTCCTCATGCTGACTGCATAAGGAAAGGAATGCCGATAATTTATATTTATCTATTTATAGCTGTGATTGGACACAGCTGATCACATAGTAAAGAGCCGCTAATTGGCTCTTTACCTCAATCTGTGACGAGCAGTGTCCTCCTGACACTGTGATCACAGAGCGTGTGCCGCCCATCCTCATTCGGCTATAGCGCGGTATGCAAGTGGTAAAACTTGGTGGCTGCTTTTGTTTTCTTTTTTTTTTAAGGCTTTTAAAAAAGGTACAGTAATTTCACCAGTTGATTGGGTAAGTAACTCCGTATTTATAAACTTTTTTTAAACAAACCAAGCTGTCCAGCAAATATGGCAGATATGGCAGTTAGGGCTCGGTCACATGGGCAGCCCAGGGGGGAGGGCTGTAAAAAGCAAGCAGTTAAGCCACTGTAGCCAAGTCCCGGGGCCCCGCAGTTCACCTTATTTGAAGCCTATTAGGGCCTATGGCTCTAATTAGGTGCTTCAAGACCCCCCCCCCCCCGCCGCTGTAATTCAGGTGCCCGGTATCCGAAAAGGGGCCGGACGCCTCAATAGGGGGTGGCTACAGCTGCCATAGATCGAGTCATACAATGCATGAATCTATCCATTTTACATAGAGGGGGGTGGCTGTAGAGTGGGTGGCGGCGCTGTGCGCCCTTAATGGACGCACCACCACTGTTCTTCACTAGACTGGTGAGAATACCGCTCAGGTACTTGCTTCAGCTACTCACAGTGGTCACTGGTAGCAAGGTGGATGGTCACTTAGTGGCGACAGCTTCCCCTTTACCTCCGACCACGACAGGTTTTCTGGCCATCAGAACAGTTGCTTCTGGTTGAACTGCAAGCCGCATTCCCAACCCTATGCTGCTCTCTTGCTTCTGGATAGGTCCTCAGACAGCCTAGCAGCCAGATGTCCCCACTCCCAGGATAGGCCCATGGCTTATGGCCTAGCAACCCTCGCCATTATAACACATGTCCACACAGACAGGTGGCACAGAACCCCGATCACCTGACTCCACCCACATTTCCATTGGCGGTGTTCATGGTGTCCTTGGAAAAGCTGAGAATGGGATAGATGAGGGTGAAACACCCAATGACAAAACTTCTGTCACTCGCTTTCACAATATTTTCTATGATGAGCCTGACTTGGAGTCAAGTAATAATATTAGGATAGCGCTACCCCAGTAAGGATAACTTTATTTTTGGGTCTTCCCTTTCATGCACAGCCAGGCAAAAGGAATTTTCCAGCACTCGCACAGTAGTCAAGATCCAGTCCAGGGTGTTTTGTTTTGTTATTGGTTTATTAGGGGATGAACTTGGACGGGTAGGGGAAGATATGGGATGCCCAGAACTGTAACTTGAATGCAAACTGAGGACTTGAAACTCCTAAAGATCAATATGCTGTCCTCCCGTAGAATAAACAGATCGGCTCAACTAATAGAAAAAATGCTCCAAACACTGGAAGCAGGTGCTCTCTGTGTAGAAAATGCTGATGCACCTGGCTGTTCCTTAAAGGGTCACTAAAGGAAAACATTTTTTTTGCTGAAATGACTGTTTACAGGGTATAGAGACATAAAAGTTAACTGATTCCTTTTAAAAATGACTAAAAATAGATTAAATTCTATCATATAATGTGCCTCTAGTTTCACTTTCGGTTTTAAACTGGTTTCATGTTTATGTGAAGTAAAGAGACCCACAGAACAAAAACAAACAAATCCAGGGCAGTGTTTTGTTTTTAAAATGAATCTGATTGGTTCTGAGGAGTTTTAGACACACAGCTTAGACCACAGTGAGAAGCTCCCATGAGTATTTTCATAAGGAGCCAGACAAGCAGGAAGTGTGGAGATCACAGCAGAATTACAGCTACTTCAAAGCAAAAACAAACACTGAGGACATGAAACCAGGACTGCAGTAAGGTAAAGGAAGCTATTTAGCTAAAAAAAAAAATTCCTTTAGTGATCCTTTAAGGCTCATACACACAATCACAAAATAATCTGATTGTTAGTACAGAGCTTTCAAGAGCCGATCACAACAGTTCATCCGAAATGATCTGATCGACAGAACTTTTGTCTGTCAAGAACATACAACACTATGACGAGTCAAGAAAATTAAGTTCAATGCTTCTGAGCATGCGTCCAATTGTTTCCGAGCATGCATCAGAATTTTGCGTGTCGGAATTGCTACAGACGGTCTGATTTTCCGATAGGAATTTGAGAACCAGCTCTCAATCTTTTGTTGGCGGAAATTCCGACAGCAAAAGTCCGATGGAGCCTACACACGGTCGGAATTTCTGTACAAAAGCTCAAATCTGACTTTAGCTGTCAAAATTTCCAATCGTGTGTACGGGCATTAGAGTTCAGAAAATGCTGTGTGCCTGTCTTTGTGCACTTTAACCACTTAAGGACCGCCTCCTGCACATTTATGTCTGCAGAATGGCACGGCTGGGCACAGGCACGTACCTGTATGTCCCCTTTAAGTGCCCAGCCGTGGGTCGCGCGCGCGCCACCCGGTCCGAAGCTACGCGGCCGTGGGACACGCGGACCCGATTGCCGCCGGAGTCCCGCGATCGGTCACAGGAGCCGAAGAACGGGGAGAGGTGTGTGTAAACACACCTTCCCTGTTCTTCACAGCGGCAATGTCACTGATCGTCTGTTCCCTGATATAGGGAAAGGCGATCAGTGACATCACACGTCCTGCCCCACCCCCCTACAGTTAGAAACACATATGAGGTCACACATAACCCTTACAGGGCCCCCTAGTGGTTAACTACTAAACTGCAATTGTCATTTTCACAGTAAACAATGCATTTTTATAGCAATTTTTGCTGTGAAAATGACAATGGTCCCAAAAATGTGTCAAAATTGTCCGATGTGTCCGCCATAATGTCGCAGTCACGAAAAAAATCGCTGATCGCCATCATTAGTAGTAAAAAAAAAAAAATATTAATATAAATGCCATAAAACTATCCCCTATTTTGTAAACACTATACATTTTGCGCAAACCAATCGTTAAACGCTTATTGCGTTTTTTTTTTACCAAAAATATGTACAAGAATACGTATCGGCCTAAACTGAGAAATACATTTTTTTTCTTTTATATCTTTTTTGGGGGGATTTATTATAGCAAAAAGTAAAAAAGATTGGGCTAGATTCAGGTAGGGGCGCACATTGTTACGGCGGCCCAGCGTATCGTATTTACGCTACGCTGCCGTAAGTTAGAGAGGCAAGTGCTGTATTCACAAAGCACTTGCCTCCTAAGTTACGGCGGCGTAGCGTAAATGGGGCCGGCGTAAGCGCGCGTAATTCAAATGAGGATGAGGGGTCGTGTTTAATGTTTATTCTTGGTGACCCGACGTGATTGATGTTTTTCCCGAACGGCACATGCGCCATCTGTGGAATTTCCCAGTGTGCATTGCTCCAATGTACGTCGCAAGGACGTCATTGATTTCCAGCCCTATTCGCGAACGGCTTACGCAAACGACGTAAAAAATTCTAAATTTGACGTGGGAACGATGTCCATACTTAACATTGCGTGCGCCTCATAATAGCAGGAGCAACCTTTCGCCGAAAAAGCCTAACCTAAACGACGTAAAAAAATAGCGCCGGGCGTACGTAAATTTGTGAATCGGCGTATCTAGATCATTTGCATATCCTACGACGGAAGCGCCACCTAGCAGTCAGCGTAAATATGCATCCTAAGATACGACGGTGTAAGAGACTTACGCCAGTCGGATCTTAGGCTAATGTCGGCGTATTTGTCTTTCTGAATACAGAAAAAATATACGCCGGCGCAGCTTTGAATTTACTCGGCGTATCTATAGATACGCCGGCGTAAATCAATGCCGAATCTAGCCCATTGTTTTTTTTTTCAAAATTGTCGCTCTATTTTTGTTTATAGCGCAAAAAATAAAAACCGCAGAGGTGATCAAATGCCACCAAAAGAAAGTTCTATTTGTGGGAAAAAAAGGACGCAATTTTGTTTGGGAGCCACGTCGCAGGACCGCGCAATTGTCAGTTAAAGCGACGCAGGGCCGAATTGCAAAAACTGGCCAGGTCCTTTACCTGCGTAATGGTCCGGGGCTTAAGTGGTTAACTGGGGGAAGTTCACCAGAAGCATCTTAGGGGGTGCACTACAGATGCAATTTGTGCTCCCTCTAGAATAGTGCCAGTAGATCAACTATTTTATCCTTGTATGAAGGATCTAAGAGGGTTGCAACCATAGGTGTGCGCAGCCTATTGCATTAGGGTGTGCACCCCAAAGCTCAAACCTATTTGCATGTGTATATACAGTATACTGATGGTGTCAGCAGAGCGGGGGACAGTGTCAGTAGGGCAGAGATTGGTGTCAGTAGGGCAGTGGACAGTGTTAGTAGTTTTTTATTTTTATTATATATTTTATTTTAGGAGCCCCATTAGGGAGCTTTGGTGTATTTCTGTGCATTACTGCATGTTTAAAGCAGTATATTTCAGTGTGTTACTGCACGTTTAATGCAGCATATTTCTGTGCATTAGTGCACGTTTAACGTTGTATATTTCGGTGTGTTATGTGCCATTTAATGCTGTATTTTTCTGTGCGTTACTGCATGTTTAACGCAGTATATTTTGATGCAATCTGCACCACACAGGGTGATTAGGGTGTGCCCAGGCACACCTGGCACACCCTGTGTGCACGCCTATGGTTGCAACCCAATGGTTCTTCTATTTGATGACCCAAATCTTGGGGTCCTTGCGCAGACATTTGAACATAAAAGGCCCCATTCACTAAAAAATTCCTGCAGTAGAGAAACCCAAGTCCTGAGAATAACACTGTCCTCACTTATTTTCACCCCACCAATGTACAACGCGCTGAGTTCGGGAGTAATAACAGGAAGAATAACAGCTGCTTGTTTGGAATTACAAAATTACTGGACAATCTCAGTCCCTTCATTAAAAGGGCTATTTTCTATTCTTCTCCCAGCAAATTCTATGAGTGGCATTTACAGATTGATTTTATAATCCGCATCCACAAATGTCTCCCCCGCTTTATCAGCCGGTGCTTCAGATGGTTTACTTTCAGGCTAACGTCTCTTTACTTTGAAAAGCCAGCAGAATAAAGACTTATTGATGTGCTTTGTAGTACATGTGCTGGTGGGAAGCAGAAGGGATTTACGTGCGTGTTTGTGTGGAACTTCTCTGTCCACTGAGGGGGAAAAAGGAAAAAACTCGAGATGAGAGAAAAGGAAAACCAAAAGAAGGACACAGAGAAAGAAGAGAGAAGGATAGGAGAGAGCGGGGGGAGGGGGACATATAAAAGAAAGAAAGACAGGAGAGAGAGAGAACCGAGAATGAAGAGATGGGGACAAGAGAGAGATGTGGGGGAGACACATGGTAATAGAGAAAGACAGGAGAGAGAAAAGGACAGAAAGAGGAGAAGGATGAGAGAGAGAGAGAGAGAGAGAGAGAGAGAAAGACGGGTGAGAGAGAGAAAGACGGGTGAGAGAGAGAAAGACGGGTGAGAGAGAGAAAGACGGGTGAGAGAGAGAAAGACGGGTGAGAGAGAGAAAGACGGGTGAGAGAGAGAAAGACGGGTGAGAGAGAGAAAGACGAGAGAGAGAGAGAAAGACGAGAGAGAGAGAGAGAGAGAGAGAGAGAAGGACGAGAGAGAGAGAAGGACGAGAGAGAGAGGACGAGAGAGAGAGAAGGACGAGAGAGAGAGAGAGAGTGTGTGAGAGAGAGAGAGAGAGAGTGTGAGAGAGAGAAAGACGGGTGAGAGAGAGAGGACAGAGAGAGAACGAGAGAGAGAGAGAGGACGAGAGAGAGAGAGGACGAGAGAGAGAGAGGACGAGAGAGAGAGAGGACGAGAGGGAGAGAGGACGAGAGAGAGAGAGGACGACGTCTTACGACGAAACGTGCGTAGGAGTGGCCTAAAGCGTACCTTGTCATCGCTTGTACGGAGAGAGCTATACACACTGAACACAACTACCAGGATTCGATTGTCCGTTCGCGTTGCATGCGCTGGGATTTGTGACAAGCCTGTCTATATCGTCTGAATTGTAAGTGTTACCATTCTCTCAATAAACCAACCTTACATACAGTACTTCACCATGGAGCTTTTTCTCGTTTCTTCTCTTTGAATATATGAGCTTATCCTTATTCCATCTGGAGCTTTGGAGCAGTAGATGATCCGATTATTTGATCTGTATACCTGTTGTCATATAGTCCACTTGAGAGGACTCTAAAAGATCTCTGGGCTTTATCTGACCGCAATCACGGTCAGTTAATCTGGTAAGCAGATTGGAATACCATCACACGGGTGTTTTACTTGGTGGAAGATTAAGAAATAAGAATTTTGCCTTTTTTACCATTGGACTCTTTCTTCACTGATTTATATTTGCTATTTTTGTCACTTACACTCAATTCCTGATTGGTGAAGGATCAGCACATCCACTTTTGGATATTTTGATGGACTATTTTTATCATATCTAATTTATTTATTCAGTCACTGATTATTTTTCATAATTGTATTGTTCATTCACAACTTGTTTCATTCACATCAGCGCTGTACCTTCTTTTTGGTTGTTATTTTTTTGCTTTGGGTATTTAGAGCAATAGGTACCAGCTGCTTTTGTCACTCATTATTTTCACAATTTTTCATCACGTATTAGCGCAGTGTTTTCCTTTGGTTTTTTCCTTAGGATTTTTTTACATTTGTTTTTTTCTATACCACAACATTGCTGCTTACTGTCCATCATGGATATTTTTGAATTTCGCACTCAATATAAATTGAACTCTGAAGGTGTGTTTGATGGTGTCAGTGCCATTCAGACGGATGAAATAGGAGGAATTTTTTTGCGATTAAAAAATTTACTTGTTTCAGAGTTACACACCGGTTGGGACATAGCCTATCTTGAGCAATATGTGTCCCAAAAAATGGTACCGTGAAGCTTAAGATGGGAAGTTAGCCCACAGAAGGGGGAAACTGACCTTGATGGTTGGCATGTATATTTCAATGATACAGGTGTCAGATTTTTAGAGTTTTTGATTGATAAGAAAAAGGGGAAACTTAGATCACTTAATGAAGAGGTCATTTTATTGAAGGAGAAGCTTATCCCTTTTAAAGAACTCGACAGTTATAAATATAAATCTGATACCTTGAAAACTTATTTAGAGAAAGAAGATCATGAACAGAAATTAAAAAAGAAGAAAAAATACAATCGAGATTTTCTCGATTACTCCAACGGCTTGGTTTTCAAATGGCAGGCCAAGTTAGTAGAGGAAATGGAGGCCTCCTCTGCCCCTATTTTACCTTCGTGGATTGGCACCCCGGTGGTATTACCTTCTGAACAGGGAGATCAACGCTCAACGGTCTGTCCTGCCATGGACATGGCAGGACCGGCTGTTTTCAACCCTCCAACTCAGATCCCACCGGGTTACACCACGGTGAGACCTAAAAACAATAAAGGGAAAAAAAAGAAACCTGGCCCCCAATATAACCACGCACACTATAGTGAGAGCCCTCGGGCTACTCATACTCGAGGAGCACCGAACAGTGATAGAGGATATTACGCCGAAAGGGGCAATGGTCGCCGTGGTCCTTCTGACCATGATGATTATCAGCGTAATAGAGGACACACAGATTATCGTGACGACCATGGCTCCTTTTATGGCAGACAGCCGGAATACAATCATCCTAGAGATGACCATAGAGATCGCTCTAGGGATCGCAATTCCAGGTTTTATCCTAGGGATAATAGAATTACCACGCATAATAGATTCTCACCTCTCATGCACCATCAAAGAGTTGAATCGACAATAGATCCAACTATTTCTAGACACCCGATTCAATATATTAATCACTCCACCAGATTCAGACGTGAACATGACTCACCGTCTATGCTGAATAGAAATGAGTCTGTTCATTTTTTTCCCAGGGCCAACGCCACCCCCAAAAGGGCTCACGACGACAGAGGGGCCTCAGAGGGGGGAGGCGCATCAGGGCCAAAGAGAAGAAAACAGTGAATATCAGCGGGGTGTTTAATTTGAGTTCAGCCCAATTAACTACAGGGGAACAGTCAGTGTTAAGTCATGGCCTCAAATTTGCACCCCCACGAGCATTGAATAAATTTGAGACCTTTATCGATGCACACAAACTGATACGTAAATTGAATATAAAACGACATTTCATGCTCAATCCACATGGGAGTTCAGTTACAACTCAACCAGTCTCCCATAACACTGGACTTCAGCCTAGGACTTCTATTTTGAACGATAACATTGTTCCAATCAGGCATTCACGTTTATCTAACGCGTCTGTGTTTAACCCTCCAGGATTCATTGCCCCATCCATTCAAACTTTTAAAGAGCTAGTTATGAAGGATATAATTGACCTTAAAATCCCGCGGATTAAAAATAATACTGAATTTCACAGCAATTTAAAATCAATTTGTGCACGCAATGACATTGTCATACGTCCGGCGGACAAAGGTGGTGGAGTCGTGATATTAAATAAAGCTGACTATATTTCTGAGATGGAAAGGCTGTTGTCTGATACTGCTACTTATAGCAAGCTCGCCATCAACCCCACAGTTAAATTTAAAAAGGAACTTAAAACTTTGATTAATGAGGGTTATTCTCTTGGAGTATTAAATAAGAAAGAGACAGCTTTTCTGGTGCCCTCAGCACCACGAATTCCTATTATGTACTACCTGCCCAAGGTGCATAAAAACTCCACCCATCCGCCAGGGCGCCCAATTATCAGTGGGTTGGACTCAGTAACGGCACGTTTGGGAAAATATATCGACGAGTTTTTACAACCTCTGGTCATCACTACACCATCGTATTTGCGGGACACAACACAAGTGATTAATTTGCTCAATGAATGTGGTTGGAAGGATGGTTATATCCTTGCAACTGCGGATGTAAATTCCTTATATACGATCATTTCGCATGATGATGGACTAGAGGCTGTTCGTTTTTATATTCAACAAGATCCCACTCTTTCTATTATCCAAAGAGATTTCATTATTAATTTGTTGATTTTTGCAACCACTCATAATTATTTTTGGTTCGGAAAGAATTTTTATTTACAAACAAGAGGCGTGGCTATGGGGGCTAAATTTGCCCCGAGCCTAGCGAACCTTTTTTTAGCTTTTTGGGAGAGGGATCTAATAGACACCAACCCCCCCAACGAGCTGAGGTTGTGGAAAAGATACATCGATGATGTTTTGATAATTTGGGAAGGAGATCTCCCTTCTTTGGAAAGTTTTTTTGCCAGACTAAATGGGAATAATAAGGGCATAATTTTAACGTATGAGGCCAGCAATTCTGAGATTCATTTTTTAGATCTAAACATTTTGGTTCACGATGGAGTTGTTAAAACCACAACCCATTTCAAACCGACAGATCGCAATGCCTATATTCCTCTGAATAGTTGCCATCATGCCCAATGGCTTAAGGCCATACCTAAGGGCCAACTTCAAAGGATTAGACGAAATTGCACATCATCAGAAGATTATTTTCAACAGGCTGACATTTTAAAAATTAAGTTTTTGGAAAAAGGTTATGACCAAGCCACTATTGACGATACCATTCAACAAGTGGGAACAATTGATAGAAATCAATTACTTTGCACCAAAAATGCTCCGAGAAAAAATATAGACCCAAAATTTAGTTATGCCATGATCACTGGTTACTCCAATCAGCACTTTTCTGTTAAAAAAATCTTAAAGAAACATTGGAAGATTTTAAAAAATGATCGCATTTTGGGGGCAGTTATTCCGGATCAACCAGTTGTCATCTTTAGAGGAGCACCCCCATTGCGTTTAAAAGTTGCCCCGAATGTAATTGACCCACCAAACACAATAGGGTTTTTCCAAGACATGAAAGGTTTCTACCCTTGCAGAAAGTGCAACATTTGTAAAATAAATTCTTTCCGCGGACGTAAGCTCTTGTCTTTTCAGTCCACTCAGACCAAAAGGACATATAATATAGACTCATTTATCACTTGCACTAGTGATCATGTAGTCTATCTTATACAATGCCCTTGTTCTAAACAATATATAGGACGTACAAAACGGGCATTACATATCAGATTGGAAGAACATGTTGGAAATGTAGGGCGAGGATTTTCGAAACACAATCTGTCTAAACATTATGCCAAATACCACAATAAACAGATTGCAGGATCTCTATTTCTTCCTATCGAAAAACTTAATGCTCCCTGGAGGGGAACTAATAAAGTACGTTCTATATCCAAATGTGAAACTCAATGGATTTTTAATATGAAAAGTTTTGTCCCCTTTGGGTTGAACGTTGAGTGGGATATAAATTGTTTCCTCAGTAACACATAGCTTCTCCATTTTTTACCGTATTTTTATAATATTTTTATAATATTTTTTAATATTTTATATATTTTAATAATTGAGACATATATATATAAATGTTTTAATTAATTAATTTAATTTTATTCAATTAAAGTTATTATTATAGATTATTACTGTTACTTTAAGATATTCAGGTTTTTTATGCTCTTGTATTAATGGACTTCTATTTGTCTAGTCTATTTTACATTTTGCACACTATGTCCCATTCGTTTCCTATATGCTGTGGTTCAGTGTGTGGTAAGACTCTTCTCCTATTTTTCCACAAGATGGCAGTCATCTGCATCTTGATTCGATTCTCCATCAGTTCCTTTCTAGTGTGTATACAGCTATTTCCGCTTGCCCTTAGCGTTCGCCCACAACCAAAATGGCGGCCGGACACTATATAGTGCTCTAGCGTTGGCCGGCGCGCTATTGGTCCATCCCCGACGACGTCTTACGACGAAACGTGCGTAGGAGTGGCCTAAAGCGTACCTTGTCATCGCTTGTACGGAGAGAGCTATACACACTGAACACAACTACCAGGATTCGATTGTCAGTTCGCGTTGCATGCGCTGGGATTTGTGACAAGCCTGTCTATATCGTCTGAATTGTAAGTGTTACCATTCTCTCAATAAACCAACCTTACATACAGTACTTCACCATGGAGCTTTTTCTCGTTTCTTCTCTTTGAATATATGAGCTTATCCTTATTCCATCTGGAGCTTTGGAGCAGTAGATGATCCGATTATTTGATCTGTATACCTGTTGTCATATAGTCCACTTGAGAGGACTCTAAAAGATCTCTGGGCTTTATCTGACCGCAATCACGGTCAGTTAATCTGGTAAGCAGATTGGAATACCATCACACGGGTGTTTTACTTGGTGGAAGATTAAGAAATGAGAATTTTGCCTTTTTTACCATTGGACTCTTTCTTCACTGATTTATATTTGCTATTTTTGTCACTTACACTCAATTCCTGATTGGTGAAGGATCAGCACATCCACTTTTGGATATTTTGATGGACTATTTTTATCATATCTAATTTATTTATTCAGTCACTGATTATTTTTCATAATTGTATTGTTCATTCACAACTTGTTTCATTCACATCAGCGCTGTACCTTCTTTTTGGTTGTTATTTTTTTGCTTTGGGTATTTAGAGCAATAGGTACCAGCTGCTTTTGTCACTCATTATTTTCACAATTTTTCATCACGTATTAGCGCAGTGTTTTCCTTTGGTTTTTTCCTTAGGATTTTTTGACGAGAGAGAGAGAGGACGAGAGAGAGAGAGGACGAGAGAGAGAGGACGAGAGAGAGAGAGAAGGACGAGAGAGAGAGAGAGAGAGAGAAGGACGAGAGAGAGAAGGACGAGAGAGAGAAGGACGAGAGAGAGAAGGACGAGAGAGAGAAGGACGAGAGAGAGAAGGACGAGAGAGAGAAGGACGAGAGAGAGAAGGACGAGAGAGAGAAGGACGAGAGAGAGAAGGACGAGAGAGAGAAGGACGAGAGAGAGAAGGACGAGAGAGAGAAGGACGAGAGAGAGAGAGAGGACGAGAGAGAGAGAGAGGACGAGAGAGAGAGGACGAGAGAGAGAGAGAGAGAGAGAGGACGAGAGAGAGAGGACGAGAGAGAGGACGAGAGAGAGAGAGAGAGGACGAGAGAGAGAGAGGACGAGAGAGAGAGAGAGAGGACGAGAGAGAGAGAGAGGACGAGAGAGAGAGAGAGGACGAGAGAGAGAGAGAGAGGACGAGAGAGAGAGAGAGGACGAGAGAGAGAGAGAGAGGACGAGAGAGAGAGAGAGAGGACGAGAGAGAGGACGAGAGAGAGAAGGACGAGAGAGAGAAGGACGAGAGAGAGAAGGACGAGAGAGAGAGAGGACGAGAGAGAGAGAGGACGAGAGAGAGAGAGGACGAGAGAGAGAGAGAGAGAGAGAGAGGACGAGAGAGAGAGAGAGAGAGAGGACGAGAGAGAGAGAGAGGACGAGAGAGAGAGAGAGGACGAGAGAGAGAGAGAGGACGAGAGAGAGAGAGAGGACGAGAGAGAGAGAGAGAGGACGAGAGAGAGAGAGAGAGGACGAGAGAGAGAGAGAGAGGACGAGAGAGAGGACGAGAGAGAGAGAAGGACGAGAGAGAGAAGGACGAGAGAGAGAGAAGGACGAGAGAGAGAGAAGGACGAGAGAGAGAGAAGGACGAGAGAGAGAGAAGGACGAGAGAGAGAAGGACGAGAGAGAGAGAAGGACGAGAGAGAGAGAAGGACGAGAGAGAGAGAGAAGGACGAGAGAGAGAAGGACGAGAGAGAGAGAGAGAAGGACGAGAGAGAGAGAGAAGGACGAGAGAGAGAGAGAAGGACGAGAGAGAGAGAGAAGGACGAGAGAGAGAGAGAAGGACGAGAGAGAGAGAGAAGGACGAGAGAGAGAGAGAAGGACGAGAGAGAGAGAGAGGACGAGAGAGAGAGAGAGAGAGGACGAGAGAGAGAGAGAGAGGACGAGAGAGAGGACGAGAGAGAGGACGAGAGAGAGAAGGACGAGAGAGAGAGAGAGAGGACGAGAGAGAGAGAGAGAGGACGAGAGAGAGAGAGAGGACGAGAGAGAGAGAGAGGACGAGAGAGAGAGAGAGGACGAGAGAGAGAGAGAGAGGACGAGAGAGAGAGAGAGAGGACGAGAGAGAGAGAGAGAGGACGAGAGAGAGAGGACGAGAGAGAGAAGGACGAGAGAGAGAAGGACGAGAGAGAGAAGGACGAGAGAGAGAAGGACGAGAGAGAGAAGGACGAGAGAGAGAGAAGGACGAGAGAGAGAGAAGGACGAGAGAGAGAGAAGGACGAGAGAGAGAGAAGGACGAGAGAGAGAGAAGGACGAGAGGACGAGAGAGAGAAGGACGAGAGAGAGAAGGACGAGAGAGAGAAGGACGAGAGAGAGAAGGACGAGAGAGAGAGAGAAGGACGAGAGAGAGAGAGAAGGACGAGAGAGAGAGAGAAGGACGAGAGAGAGAGAGAAGGACGAGAGAGAGAGAGAAGGACGAGAGAGAGAGAGAGAGAGAGGACGAGAGAGAGAGAGAGAGAGAGAGGACGAGAGAGAGAGAGAGAGGACGAGAGAGAGAGAGGACGAGAGAGAGAGAGGACGAGAGAGAGAGAGAGAGGACGAGAGAGAGAGAGAGAGGACGAGAGAGAGAGAGAGAGAGGACGAGAGAGAGAGGACGAGAGAGAGAAGGACGAGAGAGAGAAGGACGAGAGAGAGAAGGACGAGAGAGAGAAGGACGAGAGAGAGAAGGACGAGAGAGAGAGAGAGAGAGAGGACGAGAGAGAGAGAGAGGACGAGAGAGAGAGAGAGGACGAGAGAGAGAGAGGACGAGAGAGAGAAGGACGAGAGAGAGGACGAGAGAGAGAAGGACGAGAGAGAGAGAGAAGGACGAGAGAGAGAGAGGACGAGAGAGAGAGAGGACGAGAGAGAGAGAGAGAGGACGAGAGAGAGAGAGAGGACGAGAGAGAGAGAGAGGACGAGAGAGAGAGAGAAGGACGAGAGAGAGAGAGAAGGACGAGAGAGAGAGAGAAGGACGAGAGAGAGAGAGAAGGACGAGAGAGAGAGAGAGAGAGAGGACGAGAGAGAGAGAGAGAGAGAGAGGACGAGAGAGAGAGAGAGAGGACGAGAGAGAGAGAGGACGAGAGAGAGAGAGGACGAGAGAGAGAGAGAGAGGACGAGAGAGAGAGAGAGAGGACGAGAGAGAGAGAGAGAGAGGACGAGAGAGAGAGAGGACGAGAGAGAGAAGGACGAGAGAGAGAAGGACGAGAGAGAGAAGGACGAGAGAGAGAAGGACGAGAGAGAGAAGGACGAGAGAGAGAGAGAGAGAGAGGACGAGAGAGAGAGAGAGGACGAGAGAGAGAGAGAGGACGAGAGAGAGAGAGGACGAGAGAGAGAAGGACGAGAGAGAGGACGAGAGAGAGAAGGACGAGAGAGAGAGAGAAGGACGAGAGAGAGAGAGGACGAGAGAGAGAGAGAGAGGACGAGAGAGAGAGAGAGGACGAGAGAGAGAGAGAGGACGAGAGAGAGAGAGAGGACGAGAGAGAGAGAGAGGACGAGAGAGAGAGAGGACGAGAGAGAGAGAGGACGAGAGAGAGAGAGGACGAGAGAGAGGACGAGAGAGAGAGAGAGGACGAGAGAGAGAGGACGAGAGAGAGAGAGAGGACGAGAGAGAGAGAGAGGACGAGAGAGAGAGAGAGAGAGGACGAGAGAGAGAGAGAAGGACGAGAGAGAGAGAGAGAGAGAGGACGAGAGAGAGAGAGAGAGAGAGGACGAGAGAGAGAGAGAGAGAGAGGACGAGAGAGAGAGAGAGAGGACGAGAGAGAGAGAGAGAGAGAGGACGAGAGAGAGAGAGAGGACGAGAGAGAGAGAGAGGACGAGAGAGAGAGAGAGGACGAGAGAGAGAGAGAGGACGAGAGAGAGAGAGAGGACGAGAGAGAGAGAGAGGACGAGAGAGAGAGAGAGAGGACGAGAGAGAGAGAGAGGACGAGAGAGAGAGAGAGAGGACGAGAGAGAGAGGACGAGAGAGAGAGAGGACGAAAGAGAGAGAGGACGAGAGAGAGAGAGGACGAGAGAGAGAGAGGACGAGAGAGAGAGAGAGGACGAGAGAGAGAGAGAGGACGAGAGAGAGAGAGAGGACGAGAGAGAGAGAGAGGACGAGAGAGAGAGAGAGGACGAGAGAGAGAGAGAGGACGAGAGAGAGAGAGGACGAGAGAGAGAGAGAGGACGAGAGAGAGAGAGAGGACGAGAGAGAGAGAGGACGAGAGAGAGAGAGGACGAGAGAGAGGACGAGAGAGAGAAGGACGAGAGAGAGAAGGACGAGAGAGAGAGAGAAGGACGAGAGAGAGAGAGGACGAGAGAGAGAGAGAGGACGAGAGAGAGAGAGAGGACGAGAGAGAGAGAGAAGGACGAGAGAGAGAGAGGACGAGAGAGAGAGAGAAGGACGAGAGAGAGAGAGAGGACGAGAGAGAGAGAGAGGACGAGAGAGAGAGAGGACGAGAGAGAGAGAGGACGAGAGAGAGAGAGAGGAAGAGAGAGAGAGAGAGGACGAGAGAGAGAGAGAGGACGAGAGAGAGAGAGAGGACGAGAGAGAGAGGACGAGAGAGAGAGAGGACGAGAGAGAGAGAGAGGACGAGAGAGAGAGAGAGGACGAGAGAGAGAGAGAGAGGACGAGAGAGAGAAGGACGAGAGAGAGAAGGACGAGAGAGAGAAGGACGAGAGAGAGAAGGACGAGAGAGAGAAGGACGAGAGAGAGAAGGACGAGAGAGAGAGAGAAGGACGAGAGAGAGAGAAGGACGAGAGAGAGAGAGAGGACGAGAGAGAGAAGGACGAGAGAGAGAGAAGGACGAGAGAGAGAGAGAGAGAGAGGACGAGAGAGAGAGAGAGAGGACGAGAGAGAGAGAGAGAGAGAGAGAGAGAGACTGCAGTGGCGTCAATAGGGGGGCTGACCAGGGCTATAGTCCTGAGTGCCCCCCCCAAAAAAACGGATCTGGTATTGGTTATTGACAATTATTAGCCCTGAGTCCCAAGGCCTGGGGTTGGCAAGGCACTCAGGGCTATACAGGGCTGGGCACTGGTGTGGCTGCAATAATGGGCATTGGTGAGGCTGCATTGATGGGCACTGATGATACTGCACTGATAAACACTGATCAGGCTTCACTGAGAGAGAGATGGGGGAGAGAGAGAGAGAGATGGGGGGGAGAGAGAGAGAAAGATGGGAGAGAGAGGGGGGGGGGAGAAAGAGGGGGAGAGATGGGAGAAAAGAGAGAGAGAGAGAGAGAGAGAGAGAGAGAGGGAGATGGGAGAGAGAGAGGGGGGGGGGAGAAAGAGGGGGGGGGGTGGGAGAAAAGAAAGAGAGATCGAGAGATGGGAGAGAGAGAGAAAGGTGGGAGAGAGAACCGAGAATGAAGAGATGGGGACAAGAGAGAGATGTGGGGGAGACACATGGGAATAGAGAAAGACAGGAGAGAGAAAAGGACAGAAAAAGAAGAGAAGGGTGAGAGAGAAAGAGAGAGAGCGAGAGAGAGGGGGGGGTGAGGGAGATACATAGAAAGAAAGACGGGTGAGAGAAAAGGACGAGAGAGAGACTGCAGTGGCGTCGGGAGGGGGGCTGACCAGGGCTATAGCCCTGAGTGCCCCCCCCCAAAAAAAACTTGTCTGGTATTGGTTATTAACAATTATTAGCTCTGAGTCCCAAGGCCTGGGGTTGGCCAGGAACTCAGGGCTATACAGGGCTGGGCACTGGTGCGGCTGCATTAATGGGCATTGGTGAGGCTGCATTGATGGGCACTGATGATACTGCACTGATAAACACTGATCAGGCTTCACTGAGAGAGAGAAAGATGGGGGAGAGAGATGGGAGGGAGAGAGAGAGAGAGAGAGAGAGAGAGAGTGAGGGAGAAAGATGGGAGAGAGGGGGGGAGATGGGAGAGAGAGATGGGAGAGAGAGATGGGAGAGAGAGGGGGGGAGATAGGAGAGAGAGAGATGGGGGAGAGAGAGAGTGAGAGAAAGATGGGAGAGAGAGGGGGGGAGATGGGAGAGAGAGGGGGGGAGATGGGAGAGAGAGGGGGGATATGGGAGAGAGAGAAAGATGGGAGAGAGAGGGGGGGATATGGGATAGAGAGAGTGAGAGAGAAAGATGGGAGAGAGAGGGGGAGATGGGAGAGAGAGATGGGAGAGAGAGGGGGGGATATGGGAGAGAGAGAGTGAGAGAGAAAGATGGGAGAGAGAGGGGGAGATGGGAGAGAGAGATGGGAGAGAGAGGGGGGGGGATATGGGAGAGAGAGAGTGAGAGAGAAAGATGGGAGAGAGAGGGGGAGATGGGAGAAAAGAGAGCGCGCGAGAGATGGAGGAGAGAAAGAGGGAGGAGAGAGGACAGAGAAAGAAGAGAGGGGGACAGAAGAGAGAGAGATGCAGTATGGGGGAAGAAGAGATGACTCAGGACAGAGGAGGAATTAGAGGACAGACAGATAGATGAGAGGAGAAAAAAGAGTGAGATGTGGAAATAGAGAGAAAGAGGAGAGAAGGACAGGGGGCTATATAAAATAAAATCAAAGCCTTAAAGCGGAGTTCCGGCCACAATTTCACTTTTTAAATATAAATACCCTTGTAATACACAAGCTTAATGTATTCTAGTAAAGTTAGTCTGTAAACTAAGGTCCGTTTTGTTAGGTTGTTACAGCATTTAGACACTTTATAAAATAGAAATTGACTGGGGCCATCTTAAGTGTGGGCATCATGAAGCCAGACTGTATGACTTCCCGGATTTCAGCCTTGCAGATCTCGCACATGCTCAGTGCTGCACAAGCAGTGTCAGATCAGGTTTCAGCACCTGTGCTGTCCAAGTCACGTGATTCTTTGAGACTGGGGAGTGCATAGACTCCTGGAAAGTTACACCCACTACATTCCCAGGAGTCTGTGCGGTGTAGGTTAGGAAGCATTAATCACCTAGGTGCAGGAAGTGGGAAGATTAACTATTCTGCCTAGCAACAACACTTTGAAGGCATCTAAAAAAAAAATAATTTCGTAAAGGACTAATGACATTTTTTTAAAACTACTGATGTAATGTTATATTTATGGGTGGAACTCCACTTTAATTTAGTAAAAAAAGCAGTCCCTTGTACTGCTGCTCCTCCTCTGCTACCCCACCACTCTGTCATAATCTTCCAGTGCAGCAGAGTTAATAGAGCCGACAGACCTCTCTGTGACTATAACAGCCTTTTCTGCCCAACCCCTTCATTCATAGAAGCTGTGTTATAGCTTCTATGAATGAAACACGATCTATGATGGTAGAATGGATGGATGAAGGGCCCCAGCTCTTTCATTCATTGATATTTTTTTATTCATAGAAGCTTTAGTGCAGCTTCTGTGAATGCAAGAGGAAAAACAAAAGGTCGGAATCTGCAACAAAGTTAGTTACAATCCCTGCAGTGTACATAATGTAGATTACCCAGAGGGGATTGCTTTTTTCTCAGCAAAAGTGCAGTTACTCTTTAATCAGGAAAACACTGCATTGTGACCACTAGATGGCACTTGCAGTCATAGGATATAATCATATTGGTTCATGTAGAAAATTGGGAAGAGATGGACAGCCGCACTCCAAGGGAACTTCAAGAAGTTGTCTTTATTTGGTAAAAATGGACATGCAGAACAAAACACAGCCACAGGAAGGGACAGCCGACGCGTTTCACACTCTATCAGTGCTTAGTCATGGCTAAATAAAAACAACTTCTTGAAGTTCCCTTGGAGTGCAGCTGTCCATCTCTTCCCAATTTTCTACATTTGCCTTGTGCATTCCCAGCACCTTGGTCTCCTGAGAGGTTCCTTAACCGGTTACCGACCGCCCACTGTATATATACGTCCTGTTTTTAAAGATGGATATCTCGGTAACGGCAGCAGCTGCTGCCACAACCGAGATACCCATCTCTTCAGTGAGCGGTCCGGTATACGATAACTGCGGTCTCCGCGGCGAATTCGCCGCGAGATCGCCGTTATCGGTGGCGGGAGAGGGCCCCCCTCCCGCCGCTCTCCCTTGCCCTCCGCCGATTACCGGAGCCATCGGTAGCGGCGGAGGCGATCGGGTGCTGCTGCCTGTTCAGTGAGGACGCGAGTGAGGGCAAGATGGCCCCCACCCGTCCTCACAGCATTGCTGGGCGGAAGTGATGTCAAAACGTCAGTCCCGCCCAGCGTCTTAAAGAGACAATTTTTTTGTTGTCATTTTTTTAAATGACAAATTTTCCATTTTTTTTTTTCTTGCATTTAAGTCTAAATATGAGATCTGAGGTCTTTTTGACCCCAGATCTCATATTTAAGAGGACCTGTCATGCTGTTTACATTCCTTGTAATAGGAATAAAAGTGATACATTTTTTTTATTTCAGTGTAAAAAATTATAAAATCAATAAAAATAAATAAGAAAACAATTTTTTTTTTTTAAAGCACCCCGTCCCGACGAGCTCGCGCGCAGAAGCGAACGCATACGCGAACGCATACGCGAGTAGCGCCCGCATATGAAAACGGTGTTCAAACCGCACAAGTGAGGTATCGCCGCGATCGTTAGAGCGAGAGCAATAATTCTAGCTCTAGACCTACTCTGTAGCTCAAAAAATGCAACCTATAGAATTTTTTAAACGTCGCCTATCGAGATTTTTAAGGGTAAAGGTTTGACGCCATGCCGCGAGCGGGTGCAATTTTTAAGTGTGACATGTTGGGTATCATTTTACTCGGCGTAACATTATCTTTCACAATATATAAAAAAATTGGGCCAAATTTATTGTTGTCTTATTTTTTAATTCAAAAAAGTGAATTTTTTCCAAAAAAAGTGCGCTTGTAAAGTATTGCAATGACCGCCATTTTATTCTCTAGGGTGTTAGAAAAAAATATATATAATGTTTGGGGGTTTTAAGTAATTTTCTAGCAAAAAAAACAGTTTTAGTCTTGTAAACGCCGAATCTGAAAAACAGGCTCGGGGGTTAAGTGGTTAATTGCTTACAAGACCCACCTGTAGCGGTGACTCCCTTCCTCTGTTCAGCCCCGGTTCACACTGCCGCAGCTTCAAAGTTGCGGAACTTTGAAGCATGACTTTGGCACGACTTGCATGCAACTTCTTTAACAGAAGTCAAAGCAAGTCACACAAGTCGGACCAAACATAGTGCAGGAACCTTTTTCTAAGTCGCACCCATTAGAATGGTTCCATTGCACTGAATGGGATGCGACTTCTGATGTGACGTGTGTTCCAAAGTCGGAGCGCTTGTCAAATCAGTATGAACCAGGCCTCAGGCCAAAACATCCAAATATTTACACTGCTTTACCTGGCAACCACTATTATCCTTCCAGAACAAAAGCTCTCAGTAATTTGCGTCTGGGAACACGTTTCCAAAATTTGATAAAATGAGCAAGGTGCATTGGGAGCCATTACGTTTTTTAATGGCACCCTGAACACACTAAAGCCCTGTACACACGATCAGTCCATCCGATGAGAACGGACTGAAGGACCGTTGTCATAGGTTAACCGATGAAGCTGACTGATGGTCTGATGTGCCTACACACCATCAGTTAACCACTTAAGGACCAGACCAATATGCTGCTAAATGACCCAAGGGGTTTTTACAATTCGGCACTGCGTCGCTTTAACAGACAATTGCGCGGTCGTGCGACGTGGCTCCAAAACAAAATTGGCGTCCTATTTTCCCCACAAATAGAGCTTTCTTTTGGTGGTATTTGATCACCTCTGCGGTTTTTATTGTTTGCGCTATAAACAAAAATAGAGCGACAATTTTGAAAAAAATGCAATATTTTTTACTTTTTGCTATAATAAATATCCCCCAAAAACATATATAAAACATTTTTTTTCCCTCAGTTTAGGCCGATACGTATTCTTCTACCTATTTTTGGTAAAAAAATAATCGCAATAATCGTTTATCGGTTGGTTTGCGCAAAATTTATAGCGTTTACAAAATAGGGGATAGTTTTATTGCATTTTTTTTTTTTTTTTTTTTTACTACTAATCTAATCAGCGTTTTTTTTTCGTGACTGCGACATTATGGCGGACACTTCGGACAATTTTGACACCTTTTTGGGACCATTGTCATTTTCACAGCAAACAATGCATTTAAATTGCATTGTTTATTGTGAAAATGACAGTTGCAGTTTGGGAGTTAACCACAGGTGGCGCTGTAGGAGTTAGTGTTCACCTAGTGTGTGTTTACAACTGTAGGGGGGTGTGGCTGTAGGACTGACGTCATCGATCGAGTCTCCCTATAAAAGGGATGACTTGATCGATACGCCGCCACAGTGAAGCATGGGGAAGCCGTTCTTCAGCTCCGGGGAGCGATCGCGACGGAGCGGCTATAAACGAATAGCCGCGCCGTCGTCCCGGATCGCTCCCCGAGGGGATCCGACCGCCGCATGTAGCGGGGGGGGGGGGTCCCGATCGGACCCCCGACCCGCGGAAAGACAGGGACGTACAGGTACGCCAATGTGCCTGTACGTGCCATTCTGCCGACGTATATCTACATGCGGCGGTCGGGAAGCGGTTAAAAAAACGATCGTGTCAGAACGGGGTGACGTAAAACACAAGACGTGCTGAAAAAAACGAAGTTCAATGCTTCCAAGCATGCATCGACTTGATTCTGAGCATGCGCGGCCTTTTGACCGATGCTTTTGCATACTAACGATCGGTTTTGACCCATCGGTTAGGCGTCCATCGGTCAAATTTTAAAGTTCTCTTTTTTTTTGACCGAAGGATAACTGACCAATGGGGCCCACACACGATCGGTTTGGACCGATGAAACAGTCCTTCAGTCCGTTTTCATCGGTTTTGACTGATCGTGTGTACGCAGCCTAAGAAAACATGCAAAAAATGCGCGGTTCAAAAACATGCCATAGTCAGCTCCAGAAAAAACGTAAAACGTGAAATTCAGGGCAAAATCGTGGGTGCGCGATATACGCTGATACCCGCTTCCCGCGCCGAGTTCGAACTACTGCGCCGGCATATACCGAGCGCAGTACACTCGTGTATAGTCGGGCAGGCTCGGCTCCTCTCGCAGTCACGTCCAGGACGCACAGGACGTGACCGCGAGAGGAGCCGAGCCTGCCCGCCTATACACGGGTGTACTGCGCTCGGTATATGCCGGCGCAGTAGTTCAAACTCAGCGCGGGAAGCGGGGATCGAGCGGGGAGGACACCGCAGAAGGACGCCGGACCCGACGAGGAGGACACCACCGAAGCCGCAGACGGACGCCGGACCCGACGAGGCTGCCGCGCAAGACACCAAAACTGTAAGTACTAAAATGTTTTTTCACAGGAATGCGAGTCCACTTTAGGGGTGCGCGCTATATGCCGGAGCGCGCAATACCCCCATAAATACAGTACTTTGGTGCATTTTTAGAGTAGAGGGCAACCCAAGTGAATGGTGCAGCTCAAAAAAAGCTTGAAAAATTTAACACAGGAGCACTGCTAGATGTGAACGGAGCCTAATGCCCTGTACACACGATCGGAATTTCCAATGAAAAAAGTCAGACGGAATTTTTTCAATGGATATTCCGACCGTGTGTGGGCCCCATCCGACTTTTTTCCGTTGAAGTTTAGAAATAGAACAAGTTTTATTTTTTTTCCGATGGAAAAAAATCCTATCGCAAATTCTGATCATCTGTGTGGAACTCCGACGGAGAAATAACCACGCATGCTCAGAATCAAGTCGACGCATGCTCGGAAGCATTGAACTTAATTTTTCTCGGCTCGTCATAGTGTTTTACGTCACCACGTTTTGGACGGTCGGAATTTGGTCTGACAGTGTCTATGCAAGACAGCTTGAACGGAATTCCGACGGAAAATTCCATCGGATTTTACCCCATCGGAAATTCCAATTGTGTATAAGAGGTTCCAATAGTCTCCATCTGCTGGGCCTAAGAGCTCATTCATATCTATTGATCTGTCTATTAACACACAAATTCCTCTGCCTCTGTTTTTTACACCACTCTGTCATTATTAGGTGCGATTTACCAAGGGAAGTAAATAAATGGAAGTGTATTTGTATTGTAATTTACTTGACGTCACTCCATAAACTGTTTAATTTCAAACACTTGAATGACGGAAAAGAAGTGATGCTGCCATAGCAACCATTTTTTTTGTTTTACAAATTCTAACCTGAGAAACAGAATGGAATTTGGTCGCTATGTGCAGCGGAAGTTGTATGTCCTTAAAGTTACCCCGATGATGAACATTGTAAATGATCGTGACTAGGGCTGCAACTAACGATTATTTTCATAATCGATTAGTTGGCCGATTATTGTTTTGATTAATCGATTAATCGGATAATGGCCTTAAAAAAAGAAAAAAATAATTAATGTTTTCATTTTTTGGGGACAATTTGTTGTTGGGCAGATTACAAAACACAAATTGCCACAAAAACACATTACATGCTTTTCTGCAACTTCACCATTAAAGTATATTGAACCAAAAAATACAAAATAGCGCCGTTTTGCGTTAAAAAGTCCTTGCCCTTTCCAAATACGCAGCAGCTGAAAAAAAATCATGGATGTGAACGTGTCCCATAGGAAAACATGTAAATGAACTGTAGTGTTTCTGCAAAAAGCACCAAAAAACAGAGGTGTGAACTCAGGCCTGAGATGTTTAGTAACATAATGGGGTTAAATTTTTTTTACTGTGGGACACTGAAAGTAATATTTACAGTAGCAATTTGCTTTTTTGTACTATAAAGGGCTAATTTTAGTTGTTTTAACCCCATTATGTTACTGGCCGATTAATCGATTATGAAAATTAATTAATAATCGATTAATTTCATAATCGATTAGTTGGCGATTAATCGATTAGTTGTTTCGGCCCTAATCGTGACTATAAGTATAAAGGTGGTCTGTTGTGCGGTAAAGTCAACCTAACATTGGAAAAGTGCATGCATACTAAGTACTGATGTAGCACCCTCCTAGTGTAGAGCAGGTTGCTAGGTACATTTAGGGCCAGATTCACGTATCTGGGCGCATCTTTGTGCGGGCCTAGCGTATCCTATTTACGCTACGCCGCCGCAACTTAGACAGGCAAGTGCAGTATTTACAAAGCACTTGCTCCGTAAGTTGCGGCGGCGTAGCATAAATTGGCCGGCGTAAGCCCGCCTAATTCAAAGTAGGCTGGTAGGGGGCGTGTTGTATGCAAATGAATCGTGACCCCACGTAAATGACACGCCTAACGAACGGCGCATGCGCGCGCATGCTCAGTATCGCATCAAATTTTCTCCCTAAGTTACGTTGGCTTAATGCTTTGTCGACGTGAACGTAACCTACGCCCATCCCCATTCACGTACGACTTACGCAAACGATGTAAAATACGACGCTGTTCCGACGTTTCCGACGTCCTTACCTTAACATGACTTACCCCTGCCTTATGAGGGGTAAAGTTACGCTGGTCGTACGTCTTACGTAAACAGTGTATATTAATACGCCGGGCGCAAGTACGTTCGTGAAACGGCGTATCTAGCTCATTTGCATATTTATAATGGGAACGCCGAATGCGTCCAGCGTAACTATGCTCCCACGATACGCCGGCGTAGGCAAGTTACGTCGGACGGCTGAAGCCATGTTTTTGGACGTATCTCGCTTTGTGAATCGGCGTAAAGATGCGACGGCGCACATTTGAAATTACGGCGGCATATATTCTTTCTGAATCTGGCCCGAAGTTTTGATCTTCTGTAATCTGTTACTTCCCCATGTCTTCTAGAGAAATCTAGAATTACCGTGGGAGGAAGAACAGGGCACTCAGGGTCACTAAATCAAATCCCCAAAAAGTTATATAAAGGTTAGTTAGTGCAGCGCTATATCAATATAAATTGCTGAATAGAATTCACAATAAACTGAATAAAGTTCATATGAAAAAAAGTTCTCCCATGTGTCCATTTCCGTAATCATGCAGGTGACAGCGTGCAGAGCCTCTACCAATGGTATAACTAGCAGCTCACCTCATAATGTGGACCCCTGTTTAGACAGATGGGTCAAATGCACCTTCCCATAGAGGGTCAGTAAACTGGCATCCTCAGAGGCTGTATAGGCATACGATCTCGTTACTGCAAATACCTGGAACTACAAACAGGCAAAGTACAGGGTATAAAGGCAGATATATAGTGCTCTCTGTATGGAAATAGTTTTATTAAAAATTCTAAAATAAACTTACAAACAAGGCACTAAAACCTAGTGCCTGGTACACGAGCATTCATGATGGTAAAACACGATGATGGCCGCGGGTGACGTCACGTAATTCTTTCTGTTTCGTACGTGTTATGTCCAGTGGGTGGGACTTGACTTTGTCAGCGAAGGTATTCGAATAAGGTATTTGCTGACAAAGTCCCACCCACAGGACATAACGTGTATGGAACGGAAGGAATCACGTGACTTCACCAGCAGCCCTCATTGTGTTTTACCATCATGAATGCTCATGTACCAGGCACTAGGTTTTAGTGGCTTGTATGTAAGTACATTTTTTAATTTTTAATAAGCCTAGTTCCATACAAAGAGCACTATACATCTTCCTTAATCCTCTGTATTTTGTAGACATGTGCACAGAAATTTTTTTCGTTTTTTTTTGTTCTGTTTCGTATCGTTCCGTAGGTTCGTTTCCGTTCGTTTTTTGTAAGACGCCCGTTTTCCTGTTCGTTCCCGTTCGTTTTTCGTACGAAGAGATTTTTTCGTATTCCGATCGTTTCGTATTTTCGTTACCGTTTGATTTTCGTACATGCGGGATGGTTCGTTATTCTGTTTAATTCATGTTCGTTACTTGTTAGACAATAATTTTCGTGAATTTTCGTCAATGATTTGCATTCTGTGTTTTGGATTCCTTTTCATGTTTCATGTTCATGTTTTCGGTCGTGTGTTCGTGTGACATCTATGACAATTTGTTGTGGATGTCATGTGGGCATGCGACTGAAGATACGAACAGAAAAAGGATTTTCGTCATTTTGTACTTTCGTAAATATATCGCGGGATTCGCGGCACTTTCAACACGCGTCTCATCCATATTAACGATTGTTAAGCCCCATACACTCGGTCAGACTTTTTTAACAACAAACATAAAAACTATCGTTTTCCGTTCGTTCTCAGAAAATTTGTTCGTTTTTAAACTCCATCAGAAAACCATTTTTGGGTTCAAAAGTCTGGCCAACTGATCTCCCTTCAGATGAAAATCCACAGAAAAGTTTATTTGGCTTTACTGTACTACTCAGCACAAAAGAGAAGCTGCTTTACTAACTACACTCACTGCCCATTCAAAAAAACGAAAATGACATCTATAATAAAAGATTTCTATTCTGTATTTTGGGTCCTTTTTCTTTTGCATTCTGTTGAATCCAAAATACAAACAGAAAAAAGGAATTCAAAATACAGAATGCAAATCTTTTGTTGTGGATGTCGTGTCAACATACGGCTGAGGATACGAGCAGAGAGGGGATTCAAACAAGATACAGAGTGCAAATCTTTTGTTGTAGGTGTCATGTGGACATGCGGCTGAGGATACGAGCAGAGAGGGGATTCAAACAGGATGCAGAATGCAAATCTTTTGTTATAGATGTAATTTTTGTTCTTTTGCCATTTTCGTTTTGTCGTATTTTCGTCAGATCGTTCGTTCGTATTTGCGGTTGTTCGTTATGCGGCTCATTCGTAATCCTGTCGTTTTCGTATTTTGGTGCTTTATTTTTTTCGTATGTACACATTATTCTGCGGGTACGAAAATGAACATTTTCGTACGAAAATAACATTCGTACGAACGGGAATGCACATATCTAGTATTTTGCCTGTTTGGAGTTCCGGTACTTGCATTAACGAGTTTTGGATCATTTGACGTATGCCTATACAGCATCTGGTAGATATCTTAATATCGATGAGGATGCCAGTTTATTGATCCTTTATGAGAAGGTGCATTTGACCCATCTGTCTAAACAGGGGTCCACATTATGAGGTGAGCTGCTAGTGATACCATTGGTGGAGGCTCTGCACGCTGTCACCTGCATGATTACATGAATCACGAGTGGACACATGGGAGAACTTGAATTTTCTCATATGAAATTTATTCAGTTTATTGTAAATTCTATTCAGCAATTTATATTGATATAGTGCTGCACTAATTAGTGGGAATGCTCAATAGCATTCCCAGTATTGTTATTCGTTTTTTATTATTCTTAATGGGTTAGTAAAGGAAAAAAAAAATTCCTTTAAAATAACAAACATGTTACACTTACCTCCACTGTGCAGTTCGTTTTGCCCATAGTGGCCCCGATTCACGTCTTCTGGGGTCCCTCGGCGGCTGTCTCTGGTCCTCCCCGCAAGTACTGACCACAGTAATGCAAGAGAGCTTGCATGGTGGTGAGTAATTGCAGGCGCGCTCCCGTGATACAGCGAGCGGCCATAACCGCTCACTGTATCACTCAGCCCCGCCCCTCGACGCGCCGCGTCACTGGATGTGTTTGACAGCAGCACCAGCCAATGGCTGCGCTGCTCTCAATCCAATCCGCTCTAGCTAATCAGCGGCCAGGCTGAGCAGCGAAGAGGATCCCGGGACCGAGCGCGGGACTTTCGAGGGGTCAGGAAAGTATAACGGGGGCGGGGGGGGGGGGGGTTGGATCGGCCGGCAGCATCAGATTTTTTTTCACCTTAATGCATAGATTTTTTTTTGCTTTACAACTCCTTTAATTTAAATTTTATTCTGTACGTTTTTTGGCTGTGCGTAACTTCTGCATACTTTCAGCTATTGAGACCATTTAACTTTTAAAATGTTCAGCTCTTTCAGCTAATGATGGGACTTCAACTTATTTTGTATTATTTATACTTTTTAAAATATTAAGCTTTTTAACACTTTTTTTAACATTGAAGTCAATGAGAGCATGCTTCAAATCCTTAAAACATTCTTCCGCTACCAACAGTTTCAGCTCCTTCATACTTTCCCCTGCAGACACCAAACAAACTTTAAAATGTTCACAATATTCAGCTATCCGGCTATATCTTTTCAGTTTGATATCTTTTACAGTTTTTGTGAAAAAGCTGTTAAAATTTCCTGAAATGATCACTAAACTTAATCGATTAAACAGAGTGTCTATGGGGCTGGTTAGAGTGGATGATGTCATTGCTATAGCACAGAGCTTTAAAAAATGATCTTTGTTCCTTCTCTATTAATTGCTCTCACGCCCACAAGATCTACTTGTCATACACAATTTTATACATCAAAACATAGGTATTTTTGTGGCTGGAAAGGGAGGAGTCTAGGTATGGCGCGGAGGGTCTGGAGGAGTAGCTAGATGGGAGCCCTCGCTCTCCAGCCCAGCTCGGACCCAGGTAATGAGTAGCGGCGAGCTCTGTCCCTTCCCGCACCGGAGTGCCCCCTGCTCTGCTACATGCTGAACCCCCCCTCTCTCCCCGGCCGGATCGAGGACCTATAAAGAAAAGCACGGACGGAGCGCTTACCTGCTCAAAGGAGGTTGGTCTGGTGGTTGGATCGGCAGCGGGGAGGAGTGACGTCTGGACGGTGCATGGAGGGGGACCCAGCGATCTGTGCGGGGCTGAAGTCCTCCGTAGCATCAGAGGGGTTACCAGTGAGTGAGCGGGGGTACGACGTTGAGCCGTGTGCCCTAACACATGGACCACAACCCCGCACAAGGAGAGTCTGCTGGTAAGAGGGAGATGCAGCACCTCGCAGCCAAAGCAAACCAGACAAGCAGAAAACAAAGAGCATAAAAAAGGTGTCTGTGCCCGGTACTCCAAACATCCTCAACAGAATGGTAAATATAAGAACTACTGCTCCAGTCTTACCCTCCTCTCTAAGAAGCACCAAAATGGTGAGTACACTGTATTGCATAAACCAAGAGGAAAAGACTGCGGGGACATCTGATATTAGCACCAAAGAAATCAATAGGTATATTGTTTTGGTATAAGTATCCTGGGACATTAGTTCTTCAATAGTACCTTTATCATTGTTCACTGGTAGTTTTCATTGGGACAATTATGGTATATTGAAACTACGCCTGGAATTTCACTAGTTCCTGTGTTTTCCCAGAATTTGCATCATACCTCATTGTCTGCAGCATACCTGCGTCCTAGCAGCAATCAGAACTAAACACTGATAATATACCGGCAAAGTTAAAGCACCACAATTTACTACAGAAGTATTGAAAGCTTGCTTCAGAGGTTCATGTGGTTAAACAAATACTAGAAATCAGCACAAAATACTATTAGATAGTAAAGATCTTTCTAAAGAGAAAGAGAATCAGATTGTATTCATACATACTTTTGCCGGTAAGCGTTTTTCTTATATACGGAAATCTGACACGGTGAAAATAAGGAATGGGGAAACCATGAAATATGATTTGATTAAGGCCACTACTACAAATAACAGTGTTTAAACAGTGTTTAAAACTTGACGATATATTGGGACGGAACAAGGAGGAAAACCGTACTAATACAAGAAAATAGTCCCAAATAAGGGGCAAAAGATAGCCTTGTGGTTGGACTGTTTCCACGGCTGTTTTCACGGCCGGTTTGTGGTTTATTGAGCGCTGAAGTTGTCTTGGTCACTCGGGTCGCTATCTCCAGCCCTTTTTTTCTCTTCTTCTTTTTAATTATTCTTTCCCCTTAGATTGTTATGTACACAGACTCATTAGAAGATTGGCAGAAGGAAGCGTTAACAAAGTTTAAGGGGAATATCTATTGTATATGAGCTTTCCTGATGGGAAACTGTGTGACTGTGAAAACTGTGTCCCCCCACTAGACTGGGTTTACAGATACGAGGTGTCTATTGGGAGTTGCCCGTAGTTTAACATAGAAGAGAGGCCACTTGGGTTTCCCTCTTATTTCTCTCCCCCCCTTTTTCCTTTTTCTCCTTTCAGCATTGAGATACACAAAATTACATATAGAGCGGCTATACCCCCAAACTAATTTCTTATAGTCTCATGATATAGATTGTCGATATTACCCCTCCTTACTCAAAGTTCTAAGAAAGTAAAAAATAAATAAAAATCCCAGCAGCCACCCCCTAGGTCCCCGAGGCCCAGTAAGAGGTACGGGTTACAAACTGGACTACTGTGGGAACTAGAGGGGTAAAGGATGAGTACAAGGGGAAAAGGAGCGAGAGGAGGGGCAATCCCAAAAGTCCCCCGGTTAAGCCAAAGCCTGGGTCCGATGAATACATTTGTGTCCTACGGTGGAAACGGAGACAACCAGGCCACGGAAAAACAACCAACTGTCAAAAGTAGCCAGATAGAAAAAGATAAGAAAAAAGACAAGAAAAAAGGAGCTACTAATATACCTGTTGATCAAGAAACACTCTCAGAGTCTAGAATTAACAGAGAAATAAGGACGAACCGCAAGACAGGACACTATTACCAACAAAAATTGAAATGGAAGGAATGTTTTCTGTGCTAGAAAGATCACTTAAATCGCAAATGGAAAGAATGGAGAGAAATTTGGGGCATATGTTGGAAAGAGTGGAGGAGGTAGAGAAAAAAGTAGATCTCAACGTAACCTCAGTCAAAAAATTAGAAGAAGAAATAAAAGCACTAAAAATGAACCAATGAGAACAAGCGTACAAATTAGAAGATTTGGAAAACAGAGACAGGAGGAAGAATATTAGAATACGTGGAGTACCAGACACATCACAGGCGGAAGACCTCCCAGAAATTATAAGGAAAATCTTTAAAAAAAGGTAGGGGGGATGGGAGGGGGACTCAGATCTGTATACCTTATAACAAAAAACACACACCTGTTTGGAAAGCGAAAAAAAAAAAAGGGATTGAAAGACATGACTAACATAAATCTTATAACATATAATGTGAGAAGCCTCAGCTCCCCAGAAAAAAGGCATATGGTATTAAGAGAGGTGGAAAGGTATTCTGCAGAAATTGTCTTCTTGCAGGAGACGCATTATACATTGGATTCCAATGTTAGACTCTATTCTCTGGCAATCCCAACCTGGTACTATGGGGACTCTCCAAAGAAGAGAGCAAAGGGGGTCGCCATAGGAGTGGGGAAGAACATTTCTTCTAAGGTAGAAGAGAGGAAAGTCGACCCAGAGGGTCGATATTTGTTTCTGAGAGGGGTCCTCCAAGGGCAAAAATATACGCTTGCAAATATATACTGCCCTAACAGGCACCCTCAAAAATACCTTAGGGGGATCCTGAACGCTCTATTGGATTTTAAACAGGGCGCTGTAATCCTAGCAGGAAATTTTAATTTCTCAATGGAACACCATCTTGATAGTACGTCCGGTGCACAGAGGCGAGAAACCAAACAACTTCAAATACTAAGAAAAAAAATGTTTAACCAGCAATTAATAGATCCATGGAGGATCACACATCCAAACAAAAAAGATTATACATACTACTCATCTGTGCATGGAACATACTCAAGATTGGATTATATGATGGTAGACCACGAGTTATTGGAAGATATAGTGAAAACCTCAATAGGTTTAATAACAATTTCAGACCACGCTCTGGTAATAGTGAAAATAAGATTTAAAGAGATAGAGCAAAGAAAAGGAACATGGAATCTAAATGAAGAATTTATAGAGGACATAGATGTTAGCAAGACAGTAAAAAATGATCTGGAACAATATTTTATGTTAAACAACACATCGGACGTAAGTGCGGCTACAGTATGGGAAGCCCACAAGGCATACATTAGAGGGAAATTAATTTCCATAGGAGCAGGGAAAAAGAAGATAAGAGAATTAAATATGAAAAAATTAACAACGCAGCTATATGAACTGGAGCAAATGCATAAAGAACGAGGAGAAAGTGAAGTATATCAGGAAATAGTGATAAAGAGGGCCCAGCTCAGAGATTTGATGAAACTTGAAACTAGAAAAATATTTAAAAATGTTGTAAAAGAAAGGTATAAGTGGGGGAACAAACCAGGGAAATATTTAGCCAGAGTATCTAAGGGAAAAAAAAACATAAATTTATATTGAAAAAATAAAAAATCATGAAGGGCAGATGAATTATAAGACCTCTGAAATCGCAGAAGCTTTCCAGACTTTTTACAGCACATTATATTCTATCCGAACCAATGAGACCCAAGAGCAGGAAGACATCATAAAAATAAAAATTAAAGAGTATCTAGCAGAAGCTAACCTGCCAAAGATATCGCAAAACGATTTTGAATCCCTTGAGGATCCAATTACTCAGGAGGAGATTTATAAAGCCTTTCAGGAAACACCAGTGGGTAAGAGCCCAGGCCCGGATTGTTTGCCGATTAAGTACTATAAAAAATGTAAAGAACTGTTGGTTCCAGAGATGTGCAACTATTTTAATAAAATAGGTGAAGAAGAAATAAGAAAAGAATCTCTACTTGCCAATATTTCTATTATTCCTAAATTAGGAAAAGACGGAACTTTGTGCTCCAACTATCGACCAATAGCATTGTTGAATGCCGATATAAAGGTTTATGCAAAAATATTGGCAACAAGGATAACAAGTTTAATGCCCGAACTCATAAATGCAGATCAGGCAGGTTTTGTAAAAGGCAGGGAAGGGAGAGATAATAGCATAAGAACCATATTGTTATTACAGCAAGAAAAAAAAAGAAACCCCCAGTCGTACTCATGTCAATAGATGCAGAAAAAGCATTTGACAGAGTCGACTGGGGGTTTATGATGGACACACTACGAAGCATAGGTCTGGGACCTAAATATATGTATAGCCATCCGACGGCTAGGGTGAAGGTCAATGGGAGTGTGTCGTCTGTGTTTGAAATGAAAAACGGAACCAGACAGGGTTGTCCGCTCTCACCCCTCCTATATGTAATAACACTGGAACCACTATTAGCAAAAATCAGGGAAAATCCAGACATAGAGGGGGTGAGAGTGGGAGGAGATGAACACAAGGTGGCGGCGTACGCAGACGACATACTCCTATATCTGACCAAACCTAGAGTTTCATTGCCCAATGTTATAAAGGAAATAAAAAATTACGGGGAACTTTCCAACTTTAAAATAAACCCGATAAAAAGTAGAAGAACTACAGAAAGAATTTCTATTTACTTGGGAAAAAGAAACTCTAACATACTTAGGAATAAAAATTACACCTACAGTGGAAAAACTTTATTTGGCAAATTTCGTTCCCTTAATCAATGAAATTAAACAAGATTTGAAAAGACTGGCAAGGAAACCTATCTCCTGGATTGGTAGGATCAACGCTTTTAAAATTATGATACTACCGAAAATAATCTATAAATTCCAAATGCTCCCCATAAGAATACCACAAAGTTTCTTTAAGATAATTAAAACAGTAATTTTGAAATATATCTGGGCGGGCAAAAAGGCCAGAGTAAGCTAAACATTGTTGAGCATGAAAAAAAAAAGGGTGGGCTGGCGCTCCCAGACATAAAAAGATATTACTATGCCGTAACATTGGCTAGGTTAGTAGAATGGACAAATACACACACTAAAAAGAAGTGGGTACAGATGGAAGATACACTAAGTACGACACAATTAAATAAGAATGTTTGGATACCACCTAAAGTTAGGAAATTGGGCACGACACTCATAGTATAACAAAGAATGTATTTAAAATATGGGACATAGGGCCAGATTCACATAGAATTGCGGCGGCGTAACGTATCGCATTTACGTTACACTGCCGCAAGTTTTATGGGCAAGTGCTTGATTCACAAAGCACTTGCCTGTAAACTTGCGGCGACGTAGCATAAATCCGTCCGGCGCAAGCCCGCCTAATTCAAATGGGGCGTGTATCATTTAAATTAGGCGCGTCCCCGAGCCGAACGTACTGCGCATGCTCCGTTTTGAAATTTCCCGCCGTGCTTTGCGCGAAATGACGTTGCACCAACGTAATTTTTTGAACGGCGATGTGTGTTACGTCCTTTCCTATTCACGGACGACTTACGCAAAATTTTTTTTTAAATTTGACGCGGGAACGATGGCCATACTTTAACATGTCAAGTCTAAATTTAAGCCAAGAAATAGCAGCTGTAACTTTACGCCGGAAAAAGTGGACTAGCGACGATGTAAGAGAATGCGACGACCACGCGTAACTTCGTGGATCGCCGTAAACAAGTAAATTAGCGTACCCAACGCAAACTCCACCCATCGGGCGCCAAAGTATTACACCTACGATTCAAAGGCGTACGAAGCCGTACGTCTATCGGATCGAAGCCAGAAGCCGTCGTATCTTGGTTTGATGATTCAAACTAAATATCCGACGCGGCAAATTTGCAAATATATTTCAGCTGTGAATCTGGCCCATAGTATTTAGACGTGAAAAATGGGAGTACAACTCCCCATTAATTCCACTAGCGGGCACAATTTTTTTTCCACCAGGCAATAAGACACGGATGGGGAAGCAATTGGGCGGAATAAATTAAAAGATATCGTCACACGTGGAAAAATAAAAGCAAGACAAGACATAAAAACGTTAGAAGGGGATCAGCACTTGAGTGAGTGGGAGTATTTTCAGTTGAAACACTTTGTGAGCACTTTACCACAGCCGATTCAGGATGACAAAACATTAAACCCAATAGAAAAGATATGCAGCATAGACAAGCCACTTATACATGGTATATCATTGGTATATGGAATACTAACAGATCTGGAGACACAGGGAACATTGCCATTCGTAGAAAAATGGGGAAACAATGTGGGTAAAAAGATAGATAACTCACAAATGATAGGTGCGGTGTATAACTACGCGTCAGATATAACTACTATTGAAGCTAATTATAAATGTATGGTGCATTGGCACCTGACCCCAGTAAGAATGAGTAAAATACACCCAAACAATTCAGAGCTCTGCTGGAGGAATTTTAAGCAAAAGGGAACAACAATGCACATCTGGTGGGATTGCCCGAGAATACAAGAATTTTGGACTATATGGAAGATATAACAGGGGAGAAAACCTTACGTAATCCTTTGACCTGTTTATTTCATGGTACAAATAAAGCAAAAAAACTGTATGAAACAACTCTGGTCCCGGTGCTGCTAAATGCAGCAAGGGGCCTAATCCCAAAAAACTGGCTACATTCAAAAAGGCCATCAATAAAAGAGTGGATAGAGAGGGTAGATTATATAGCATAAATGGAGTACCTCGCTTGAGGGGAGCTATGAGGAGAGGACAGATACAGAGAGATGTGGGAGAAATGGAGAGCTTTTAAATCATCTGGAAAATTCGTACAAGGTATGACAGAAATTGACAGGATAGAAAGTTAAAAATAAAAGATAAATAGCAATCAGCCATACAGATCCGAGTAGGAGGGAGGGGAGGGGGGGGTATAGGAGGGGGGGAAGGAAATGGGAAAAAAAAAAAAAAAAGGATGAGGCTAGTCACTAAACTAGGCCTATACCGCCCAGAGGGGAGGAAGCTTATGAATATAACTGTTTGCACAAAAATGACAAAACGTAGTAATTGTACTAAGCAAGAAAGAAATTACAAGAGTTCTATACTTTCTTCCATTGACTGTCCTGTATACAATTCTTCAGATTTAGACATTAAAGGCTGTGTGTTGAGTTATTTTGAGGGGACAGCAAATTTACACTGTTATACAAGCTGTACACTCACTACTTTACATTGTAGCAAAGTGCCATTTCTTCAGTGTTGTCACATGAAAAGATTTACACAAATGTGAGGGTTGTACTTACTTTTGTGACATACTGTATGTGATCTCCCGCACACAGAGGGGTGTACTATACTTTTGTGAGATGCTGTATATATTTATTGTGTTCTATAAGTGGTTACATCACACATGGCGTGTTCTGAGGTCTGCAGCAATGAAGGATTTTTGTATTTGAAACTTTAATGTAAATCTAGACAGTTGAGGGGGTGTAATATTCCCGCTGGGTGGAGTATGTGATCCCCTTACTTTCAATATCACCCCAATCGAGGCGTGATTTTGCCGCCTGACAAATCGCAGGACTGCTTTTGGGAAACGGGCGTCCCGTCATTTTGTTTGTTTGTGTGATTTGTCAGGTGACAATATTGTCCCATTATTGGGGTGCCATTGAAAGTAACAGGATCACAAGCGTGTCACACGTTGTGCGGCAATTCGGGAAATTGCAGTAATTCCGCCCGTGACTTGGAACGCCTAGGTTTAACTGCAGCCAAAGCTAAGCGTCTTCTATCAGTTGCTGGGTTCACCTTCTATAGATTCTGGGGGAACATTTTCTTCCTCAAACATTTCACATATTCTCTTCATTCTTTATTCCACCGCTAATATATACTCAGCATTGACCTTGTATCGAGCTTTTCTCTCTGGGGACTCCAAGTATTGGAGATGGCGTTGGCCGGGAATCGAACCCGGGTCATCTGCTTAGAAAGCAGCTGTGCTCACCACTGCACCACCAACGCAAAGGTAGCATGTAGTGTGGGAGGAAACCCACGCAAGCACAGGGAGAACATGCAAACTCCATGCAGATAGTGTCCTGGTCAGGATTTGAACCAAGGACCCCAGTTCTGCAAGGCTAACCGCTAAGCCTCTGTGCTGCCCATTTACGGCCTCTGTTCTCTAAGGCTGAGCGGGGTAAATCACTTATGTTCACTCAAAGTGCCTTCAGAAGAAATCCAAACTTATCCTAAACTACAATCTATAACACTCCCATAATAAAACACACCCAAATAACAAAGAGGGGTACAGTGGTCCCCAAATTAGCAACACAATGGAGCTAAATATTCCATAGGCCTCATTCACACAGGGGGTATGAATCCGTACCCCATGGGAGGGCCGCGTTTACCGGAATGGGGATGCACAGGTGTTCCCAGCATCCCATGTAGGCAGTCCCATTGCTGTCAACTGGGGTGCGGGGACTGTACCCAATGTGACATCTGTGTGGGTGCTGGTGCATGGCCCCGAACACACCCAGGGTGCGTCCGCGCAACTGCACCCACATGGATATCCTTTTTGGGGTAATGCAGCCCCCACACAGGGTACAGATTCATACACCCCGTGTGAGTGAGGCCTTGGACTTCTCCATGAAGGACCTCACTGACGGGAAGAGTTCTCATTTCTCCAGCAGAGAAAGCCTAAAGAAACCTGGAAAGACTCCTTCCACCTCTAAAGACAAAAAGAGTTCCAACCTTCACTCATAGCCAGTCCAACACACGCCTCTAAAACATACCGGCCTCCAACCTCCCCTTATAGCCGGTCCAACACACGCCTCAAAAACATACCGGCCTTCAACCTCCCCTTATAGCCGGTCCAACACACGCCTTTAAAAGCCTACCGACCTCCAAACTTCACAACATAATCAATTACTTTATGTCGATTGACAATACATAGATCAAACATATCACCTGTAAAAGCGTGCTTTAGATGTTGGTGGTAAACAGCCTGCTAGGCCCGGGGGGGAACCAAACCAAGTCCTCCAAAAGCTACCTCATATCCAAAAGTTGCCAAGAATGTAAATGTAGACATTATGCTTTAAGGTTAATCAAAAATATCACATTCTAAAGGGAAAGGTAGAACAAGGGGAGGGAGAGTATGGAAGAGGCAGAGAGGGAGGAAAGTAGGGGGGATGGAAAGTTGCGGGTAAGGAAGGGGTGTGGGGTTCCCCCCAACCCTCACCCCCTTCTTTCTCCAACCTTCCCTTCTCCCCCTTTCCTCCCTCTCTCCCTCTTCCATACTCCCCCTTTGTTCTACCTTTCCCTTTAGAGTGTTATAATTTTGATTAACCTTAAAGCTTAATGTCTACATTTACACTCTTTGCAACTTTTGGAGGGCTTGATTCAGTTCCCTTGGGGAAAGCAGGCTGTTTACCACCAACATCTCAGACACTTTTTTTTACAGGTGATTATGTTTGGGCAATGTATTGTCAAAAATTAAAGCTTCTGCAGAAGCTGCAGAAAGGTAAATAGAGGGCTGATGGGAAGACCCCCGGTTACTGGAGTGGCAGCCGCCACCAGTGTAGGGACCTGTGTTGGTACAGCCGTACCTGGCCCCTGGGAGGGTCCCTCAAACTTTTTGTTGAGTCCTCTTCTAGGAACAGCCAATTGTCTTGTTTGTCCAGCTACATTGATAGTTGGTAAATCAGAATCTTTTAAGAGATTGATGACGTAGTGGATTCCTGTCATGATGGCTTGAAATGAAGATCCTCTCCCTCATATTCACTAGCAAATCGTCCTCTTCTCATCACCTAGTTTAAATTTTCTTCCAACATTTTGGCCATCTTCAATCCCAAGAAAGCTGCACCCCTCCCATTTAAGTGCAATCCGTCACTACTATAAAGATGGTAACGGCCTGAAAAGTCTGCCCAGTTCGCCATGAATCCAAACCCCCTCCTCCCTGCACCGGTTTCTTAGCCACTTGTTAAGTACCATAAGCTCTTGCTGTCTCTGTGGTGTGGCTCGAGGTACAGGCAGTATTTCAGAAAATATAGCCTTGGGGGACCTTTTCTTCAATATGGCCCCCAAGTCCCTAAAATCATTTTGTAGAGCACTCCATCTTTCTCTAACTTTGTCATTGGTATCGATATATACCATGACAGCTGGGTCCTCTCCAGTGCCATCCAATAATTTGTCCATGCAATCTGCAATGTTCCGAACCCGAGCGCCTGGTAAACAACATACTGTTTGGCGATAATGGTCTTTGTGACAGATTGCCCTCTGTATTCTTCCAATAACTGAATCCCCTACCACAAGTATGTGCCTATCCTTTCTGGTAACCTTGCCCCCATCTTCGTCACATGCTGGTGGAGTCTCTGTGTGAAAGTCACATGCTGGTGAATTCTTTACACAAATGTCACATTCTGGAGGTGTCTCATTGTGATCGTGAATTTCTGGAGTAGTCTCATTGTGAATATCACATTCTGGAGGAGACTGGTTGTGAATGTCACATTCTGGAGTAGTCTCATTGTGAATGTCAAATTCTGGACCGGTCTTATTGTGAACGTCACATTTTGGAGGTGACTCGTGACTGTCACATTCGGGAGGAGTCTCGTTCGGAACGCCACAATCTGCTGGAGTCGTAGTGGGAAAGTTACATTCTGCCCGAGTCTCAACAGAATCGTTGCACGCTGAATGAGTCTTAATGTGAATGACACGTGGTTGATTTAAAGAAATTCCCAACTTTTGGGCTATTTTCTTTCCCAATAGAGCTGCACTCTGTTCATTTAAGTGAAGTCCATCCCTGCTGTAGAGCAAGTAACCAATTGAAAAGTCAGTCCAGGTCTCCATGAAGCTGAACCCCTTCTTCCTGCACCAGTTCTTCAGCCATCTGCTAAGCACCCTTAGCTCCTGCTGCCTCCTTGGTGTGGCTCGAGGTACAGGCAGTATTTCTGAAAATGCTGCCTTGGAGGTTCTTTTCTTCAGTATAGCTCCTAAGTCCCTAAAATCATTTTGTAGGGCGCTCCATTTTCTTCTAATGTTGTCGTTGGTTCCAATATGTACCATGACAGCTGGGTCCTCCCCAGCCGCATCCAACAATCCGTCCATCCGATCTGCAATGTCTCGAACTCGTGCGACCGGGAAACAATATACTGTGCGTCGATCACCGTCATTCTGACAGATTGCCCTTTCTGTCCCTCTAATAACAGAATCCCCTACCACCAGGATCTGCCTATCCTTTTCTGTAATCTTGCCCGCATCTTCATGGGAGGAGATATTCCCATGGCTGCCCTGTTTTTTTGGTGGGTTCCCAACATGTACGTCACATTGTGCTGGAGTCTCAACATGAATGTGACATTCAGGTGGTGTCTCCATGTGAACGTCACATGTTGGTGGAGTCTCCATGTGAACTACACATGTTAGTGGAGTCTCCATGTCAACGACACATGCTGGTGGAGTCTCCATGTCAACGTCACATGCTGGTGGAGCCTGTGTGTGAACGTCACATGCTGGTGGAGCCTGTGTGTGAACGTCACATGCTGGTGGAGCCTGTGTGTGAGCATCACATGCTGGTGGAGCCTCTGTGTGATCGTCACATGCTGGTGGAGCCTCTGTGTGATCGTCACATGCTGGTGGAGCCTCTGTGTGATCGTCACATGCTGGTGGAGCCTCTGTGTGAACGTCACATGCTGGTGAAGTCTCTGTGTGATCGTCACATGCTGGTAAACCCTCCACGTGAATGTCACATGCTGGTGGAGCCTCAATGTAGCATATATATTCTGTCTCGCTCACTAGGGCAGTCCTGCCTTGTGAGCTGTCTCTGCAGTAAATACTGCGTACATCTGCAATAATAAAAAAAGAAGAATCAGGTTTAGCACTTTCACCTACAATATATATATATATATATATATATATATATATATATATATATATATATAATATATATATGGCTTTTTTTCAGGGGGAACTTGGGGAACTCAGTTCCACCACCTCTTGCTCAGACCCTTTAGTCCCTGCTCACCACAATCACTTGTAAACACAGAAATCTGGTTTCTGTGTTTACAAGTGACAGCTTTGTAACCCCCTGAATGCTGCACACTGTATGTAATGCAATTCTGGTATTTAATGCCCCTTTAAGACCTTTCTACTGTTTGTGAAATTTGAACGGGTCGTGGTTGAGTTCCTGCACCTATTTTCTGAGAGAAAAAGCTCTGTGTGTGTGTGTGTGTGTGTGTGTGTGTGTGTGTATATATATATATATATATATGTGTATATATATATATATATAATTTATACAACATCAAATTATAGAGAGAAAAGTTCAAAATTCCAATGCCAGGGACAATAAATAAACCCAACATGACAGGGACACAGGGATCACCAATGGTGGCCTTCCTATAAATGAATGGAGTCAGAAAGGGAACTGATTCTTCATTTTCATGTGCGGGGGAGTAATCTGCAGTGCTTCTGTTTCTTATTCTTAAACACCCAGCCTCTATGGGGGGGGGGTGTGACCTCTAATCAATATCCATTTCCATTCCTATACATGTGTAACTTTGGACTCCAATAAAGATGTTTTTATAACAAAATATTTTTTGCGTGTTTTGGCACCATTAAAACGTTTGTTAAAAAAAATGAATAAAGATCCTGTTCTTTTAAAGCCTGTTATAGTGCTTGCGCTGTGTATGAAATATTTGTCTGATCCTACCAGTTTCTACCCTCCCCCTCTCTGCACTGACTCCCATGTATCAGGGCTGCAGAGTTCTGACACCGGAGTCAGTACGTGTCTCCATCATACGCTGCTATCTGCAGCTCTCCCTGTGTCTTCTCCTCCTCCCTCGCCCTCCATGTACATGTCTCAATCATACGCTACTATCTGCAGCTCTCCCTGTGTCTCCTCACCCTCTCTGTACGTGTCTTCATCATACACTACTATCTGCAGCTCTCACTGTGTCTCCTCCTCCCCCTCATCCTCCCTGTACGTGTCTCCATCATACGCTACTATCTGCAGCTCTCCTTGTGTCTCCTCCCCCCTCCCCCTCCCTGCCTGTCACCTCTCATTATCCCTCATCTGTTCATCCCCTCTGTCACATAAAAAGCTGCATCCTAGTGCCTGTGCTTAATACACAAAAAAAATGTCTACTTGTATTGCAATGTATCCATCTTGGCATCTGTTTAATTATTAACTGCCATTACGCCGCACATGTGATCCGTTATGACAGTTTGGTTGAAAGCACAACCAATGTGACAGTTGGCATTCCCAGCATGCTGGGAATATAAATGTTTTGTGAAACTGTTAAATCGATGGGTTTCCTTCCGCTTTATACCGGTAGAAACCGGTTCTTTTTTAAATAACACACAGGCACTCGGATGCAGCTTTGTATCTGACAGAGGGGATGATATAAAGATCACATAGAGGCTTAACAATCACTTTCACAATCACTTCTGTTCTAAAATTCTATGAAAAGGAATCATTTTGGGATGAAGGTTCCTTTGATCGATGAGTGTAGGCAACTTATTCAGAGTACATATTGTATCGATCACTATCCATAGTACTTACCAATCTCAGTGTCGGTATCCCGGTGATGTCCTTTGGCTTTACAGCCGGATCCGAAACATCCAACAACGGCTCTGAAACAGCCGCGTACAAACGTCCGGGTCCTCTTCATTTTGGGGAGCTTTTTGGGGGTATCTGCAGGCTGGTCACTGATACCCCCTTTCATAGCTGCCCTTCCTTTGCTGGGTTTCTCTTTGGTGTTTTTCAGAGAAAAAAGCTTTTTACATTTAAATTGTCTCATTATTAAGAAATAAAGAAACACTCTTTAAATGTACAATAATAGAAATCGCAATGAAATCTAATCGAATGAAATCGAATCAAATCGCAAGAAAAATCTCAGGAGAGATTAGAAACACGTCTTCACTGGTCAGTGAACACTCAGCTTCTGCTGTCTTCCCTCTCTGCACCGGTTTATATTGGCTCAGCCGATGACATCACAGGTCATGTGACTTGTTGTTTTTGAAATCTCATGATGACTCAGCAAAAAAAATAACTGCCAATTTACGGTTTATATTGGCTCAGCCGATGACATCACAGGTCATGTGACTTGTTGTTGTTGTTTTTGAAATCTCATGATGACTCAGCAAAAAAACATAACTGCCAAAAAATAACTGCCAATTTACGGTTTATATTGGCTCAGCCGATGACATCACAGGTCATGTGACTTGTTGTTGTTTTTGAAATCTCATGATGACTCAGCAAAAAAATAACTGCCAATTTACGGTTTATATTGGCTCAGCCGATGACATCACAGGTCATGTGACTTGTTGTTTTTGAAATCTCATCATGACTCAGCAAAAAAAATAACTGCCAAAAAATAACTGCCAATTTACGGTTTATATTGACTCAGCCGATGACATCACAGGTCATGTGACTTGTTGTTGTTGTTTTTGAAATCTCATGATGACTCAGCAAAAAAATAACTGTAAGGTTTATATTGGCTCAGCCGATGACATCACAGGTCATGTGACTTGTTGTTTTTGAAATCTCATCATGACTCAGCAAAAAAAATAACTGCCAAAAAATAACTGCCAATTTACGGTTTATATTGGCTCAGCCGATGACATCACAGGTCATGTGACTTGTTGTTGTTTTTGAAATCTCATGATGACTCAGCAAAAAAATAACTGTAAGGTTTATATTGGCTCAGCCGATGACATCACAGGTCATGTGACTTGTTGTTTTTGAAATCTCATGATGACTCAGCAAAAAAAATAACTGCCAAAAAATAACTGCCAATTTACGGTTTATATTGGCTCAGCCGATGACATCACAGGTCATGTGACTTGTTGTTTTTGAAATCTCATGATGACTCAGCAAAAAAAATAACTGCCAAAAAATAACTGCCAATTTACGGTTTATATTGGCTCAGCCGATGACATCACAGGTCATGTGACTTGTTGTTTTTGAAATCTCATGATGACTCAGCAAAAAAAATAACTGTAAGGTTTATATTGGCTCAGCCGATGACATCACAGGTCATGTGACTTGTTGTTGTTGTTTTTGAAATCTCATGATGATTAAGCAAAAAAAATAACTGCCAATTTACGGTTTCTATTGGCTCAGCCGATGACATCACAGGTCATGTGACTTGTTGCTGTTTTTCAAATCTCATGATGACTCAGCAAAAAAAATAACTGCCAATTTACGGTTTATATTGGCTCAGCCGATGACATCACAGGTCATGTGACTTGTTGTTGTTTTTGAAATCTCATGATGACTCAGCAAAAAAATATAACTGCCAATTTACGGTTTATATTGGCTCAGCCGATGACATCACAGGTCATGTGACTTGTTGTTTTTGAAATCTCATCATGACTCAGCAAAAAAAATAACTGCCAAAAAATAACTGCCAATTTACGGTTTATATTGGCACAGCCGATGACATCACAGGTCATGTGACTTGTTGTTGTTTTTGAAATCTCATGATGACTCAGCAAAAAAAATAACTGCCAATTTACGGTTTATATTGGCTCAGCCGATGACATCACAGGTCATGTGACTTGTTGTTGTTTTTGAAATCTCATGATGACTCAGCAAAAAAAATAACTGCCAAAAAATAACTGCCAATTTACGGTTTATATTGGCTCAGCCGATGACATCACAGGTCATGTGACTTGTTGTTTTTGAAATCTCATGATGACTCAGCAAAAAAAATAACTGCCAAAAAATAACTGCCAATTTACGGTTTATATTGGCTCAGCCGATGACATCACAGGTCATGTGACTTGTTGTTTTTGAAATCTCATGATGACTCAGCAAAAAAATAACTGTAAGGTTTATATTGGCTCAGCCGATGACATCACAGGTCATGTGACTTGTTGTTGTTGTTTTTGAAATCTCATGATGATTAAGCAAAAAAAATAACTGCCAATTTACGGTTTATATTGGCTCAGCCGATGACATCACAGGTCATGTGACTTGTTGCTGTTTTTCAAATCTCATGATGACTCAGCAAAAAAAATAACTGCCAATTTACGGTTTATATTGGCTCAGCCGATGACATCACAGGTCATGTGACTTGTTGTTTTTGAAATCTCATGATGACTCAGCAAAAAAATATAACTGCCAATTTACGGTTTATATTGGCTCAGCCGATGACATCACAGGTCATGTGACTTGTTGTTTTTGAAATCTCATCATGACTCAGCAAAAAAAATAACTGCCAAAAAATAACTGCCAATTTACGGTTTATATTGGCTCAGCCGATGACATCACAGGTCATGTGACTTGTTGTTGTTGTTTTTGAAATCTCATGATGACTCCGCAAAAAAAATAACTGTAAGGTTTATATTGGCTCAGCCGATGACATCACAGGTCATGTGACTTGTTGTTGTTGTTTTTGAAATCTCATGTTGACTCAGCAAAAAAAATAACTGCCAATTTACGGTTCATATTGGCTCAGCCGATGACATCACAGGTCATGTGACTTGTTGTTGTTTTTGAAATCTCATGATGACTCAGCAAAAAAAATAACTGTAAGGTTTATATTGGCTCAGCCGATGACATCACAGGTCATGTGACTTGTTGTTGTTGTTTTTGAAATCTCATGATGACTCAGCAAAAAAAATAACTGCCAATTTACGGTTTATATTGGCTCAGCCGATGACATCACAGGTCATGTGACTTGTTGTTGTTTTTGAAATCTCATGATGACTCAGCAAAAAAAATAACTGCCAATTTACGGTTTATATTGGCTCAGCCGATGACATCACAGGTCATGTGACTTGTTGTTTTTGAAATCTCATCATGACTCAGCAAAAAAAATAACTGACAAAAAATAACTGCCAATTTACGGTTTATATTGGCTCAGCCGATGACATCACAGGTCATGTGACTTGTTGTTGTTTTTGAAATCTAATGATGACTCAGCAAAAAAAATAACTGCCAAAAAATAACTGCCAATTTATTGTTTATATTGGCTCAGCCGATGACATCACAGGTCATGTGACTTGTTGTTGTTGTTTTTGAAATCTCATCATGACTCAGCAAAAAAAATAACTGCCAATTTACGGTTTATATTGGCTCAGCCGATGACATCACAGGTCATGTGACTTGTTGTTGTTTTTGAAATCTCATGATGACTCAGCAAAAAAAATAACTGCCAATTTACGGTTTATATTGGCTCAGCCGATGACATCACAGGTCATGTGACTTGTTGTTGTTGTTTTTGAAATCTCATGATGACTCAGCAAAAAAAATAACTGCCAATTTACGGTTTATATTGGCTCAGCCGATGACATCACAGGTCATGTGACTTGTTGTTGTTGTTTTTGAAATCTCATGATGACTCAGCAAAAAAATAACTGCCAATTTACGGTTTATATTGGCTCAGCCGATGACATCACAGGTCATGTGACTTGTTGTTGTTTTTGAAATCTCATGATGACTCAGCAAAAAAAATAACTGCCAATTTACGGTTTATATTGGCTCAGCCGATGACATCACAGGTCATGTGACTTGTTGTTTTTTGAAATCTCATGATGACTCAGCAAAAAAATATAACTGCCAATTTACGGTTTATATTGGCTCAGCCGATGACATCACAGGTCATGTGACTTGTTGTTTTTGAAATCTCATGATGACTCAGCAAAAAAAATAACTGCCAAAAAATAACTGCCAATTTACGGTTTATATTGGCTCAGCCGATGACATCACAGGTCATGTGACTTGTTGTTGTTTTTGAAATCTCATGATGACTCAGCAAAAAAAATAACTGCCAATTTACGGTTTATATTGGCTCAGCCGATGACATCACAGGTCATGTGACTTGTTGTTTTTGAAATCTCATGATGACTCAGCAAAAAAAATAACTGTAAGGTTTATATTGGCTCAGCCGATGACATCACAGGTCATGTGACTTGTTGTTGTTTTTGAAATCTCATGATGACTCAGCAAAAAAATAACTGCCAATTTACGGTTTATATTGGCTCAGCCGATGACATCACAGGTCATGTGACTTGTTGTTGTTGTTTTTGAAATCTCATGATGACTCAGCAAAAAAAATAACTGCCAAAAAATAACTGCCAATTTACGGTTTATATTGGCTCAGCCGATGACATCACAGGTCATGTGACTTGTTGCTGTTTTTCAAATCTCATGATGACTCAGCAAAAAAAATAACTGCCAATTTACGGTTTATATTGGCTCAGCCGATGACATCACAGGTCATGTGACTTGTTGTTGTTTTTGAAATCTCATGATGACTCAGCAAAAAAAATAACTGCCAATTTACGGTTTATATTGGCTCAGCCGATGACATCACAGGTCATGTGACTTGTTGTTGTTTTTGAAATCTCATGATGACTCAGCAAAAAAATATAACTGCCAATTTACGGTTTATATTGGCTCAGCCGATGACATCACAGGTCATGTGACTTGTTGTTTTTGAAATCTCATGATGACTCAGCAAAAAAATAACTGTAAGGTTTATATTGGCTCAGCCGATGACATCACAGGTCATGTGACTTGTTGTTGTTGTTTTTGAAATCTCATGATGATTAAGCAAAAAAAATAACTGCCAATTTACGGTTTATATTGGCTCAGCCGATGACATCACAGGTCATGTGACTTGTTGCTGTTTTTCAAATCTCATGATGACTCAGCAAAAAAAATAACTGCCAATTTACGGTTTATATTGGCTCAGCCGATGACATCACAGGTCATGTGACTTGTTGTTGTTTTTGAAATCTCATGATGACTCAGCAAAAAAATATAATTGCCAATTTACGGTTTATATTGGCTCAGCCGATGACATCACAGGTCATGTGACTTGTTGTTTTTGAAATCTCATCATGACTCAGCAAAAAAAATAACTGCCAAAAAATAACTGCCAATTTACGGTTTATATTGGCTCAGCCGATGACATCACAGGTCATGTGACTTGTTGTTGTTTTTGAAATCTCATGATGACTCAGCACAAAAAATAACTGCCAATTTACGGTTTATATTGGCTCAGCCGATGACATCACAGGTCATGTGACTTGTTGTTTTTGAAATCTCATGATGACTCAGCAAAAAAAATAACTGCCAAAAAATAACTGCCAATTTACGGTTTATATTGGCTCAGCCGATGACATCACAGGTCATGTGACTTGTTGTTTTTGAAATCTCATGATGACTCAGCAAAAAAAATAACTGTAAGGTTTATATTGGCTCAGCCGATGACATCACAGGTCATGTGACTTGTTGTTGTTGTTTTTGAAATCTCATGATGACTCAGCAAAAAAAATAACTGCCAATTTACGGTTTATATTGGCTCAGCCGATGACATCACAGGTCATGTGACTTGTTGCTGTTGTTTTTGAAATCTCATGATGACTCAGCAAAAAAAATAACTGCCAATTTACGGTTTATATTGGCTCAGCCGATGACATCACAGGTCATGTGACTTGTTGTTTTTGAAATCTCATGATGACTCAGCAAAAAAATATAACTGCCAATTTACGGTTTATATTGGCTCAGCCGATGACATCACAGGTCATGTGACTTGTTGTTTTTGAAATCTCATCATGACTCAGCAAAAAAAATAACTGCCAAAAAATAACTGCCAATTTACGGTTTATATTGGCTCAGCCGATGACATCACAGGTCATGTGACTTGTTGTTGTTTTTGAAATCTCATGATGACTCAGCAAAAAAAATAACTGCCAATTTACGGTTTATATTGGCTCAGCCGATGACATCACAGGTCATGTGACTTGTTGTTTTTGAAATCTCATGATGACTCAGCAAAAAAAATAACTGTAAGGTTTATATTGGCTCAGCCGATGACATCACAGGTCATGTGACTTGTTGTTGTTGTTTTTGAAATCTCATGATGACTCAGCAAAAAAATAACTGCCAATTTACGGTTTATATTGGCTCAGCCGATGACATCACAGGTCATGTGACTTGTTGTTGTTGTTTTTGAAATCTCATGATGACTCAGCAAAAAAAATAACTGCCAAAAAATAACTGCCAATTTACGGTTTATATTGGCTCAGCCGATGACATCACAGGTCATGTGACTTGTTGTTGTTTTTGAAATCTCATGATGACTCAGCAAAAAAAATAACTGCCAATTTACGGTTTATATTGGCTCAGCCGATGACATCACAGGTCATGTGACTTGTTGTTGTTTTTGAAATCTCATGATGACTCAGCAAAAAAAATAACTGCCAATTTACGGTTTATATTGGCTCAGCCGATGACATCACAGGTCATGTGACTTGTTGTTTTTGAAATCTCATCATGACTCAGCAAAAAAAATAACTGCCAAAAAATAACTGCCAATTTACGGTTTATATTGGCTCAGCCGATGACATCACAGGTCATGTGACTTGTTGTTGTTTTTGAAATCTCATGATGACTCAGCAAAAAAAATAACTGCCAATTTACGGTTTATATTGGCTCAGCCGATGACATCACAGGTCATGTGACTTGCTGTTGTTGTTTTTGAAATCTCATGATGACTCAGCAAAAAAAATAACTGCCAATTTACGGTTTATATTGGCTCAGCCGATGACATCACAGGTCATGTGACTTGTTGTTGTTGTTTTTGAAATCTCATGATGACTCAGCAAAAAAAAAACTGCCAATTTACGGTTTATATTGGCTCAGCCGATGACATCACAGGTCATGTGACTTGTTGTTGTTTTTGAAATCTCATGATGACTCAGCAAAAAAAATAACTGCCAATTTACGGTTTATATTGGCTCAGCCGATGACATCACAGGTCATGTGACTTGTTGTTTTTGAAATCTCATGATGACTCAGCAAAAAAAATAACTGCCAATTTACGGTTTATATTGGCTCAGCCGATGACATCACAGGTCATGTGACTTGTTGTTGTTGTTTTTGAAATCTCATGATGACTCAGCAAAAAAAAATAACTGTAAGGTTTATATTGGCTCAGCCGATGACATCACAGGTCATGTGACTTGTTGTTGTTTTTGAAATCTCATGATGACTCAGCAAAAAAAATAACTGCCAATTTACGGTTTATATTGGCTCAGCCGATGACATCACAGGTCATGTGACTTGTTGTTGTTTTTGAAATCTCATGATGACTCAGCAAAAAAAATAACTGCCAATTTACGGTTTATATTGGCTCAGCCGATGACATCACAGGTCATGTGACTTGTTGTTGTTGTTTTTGAAATCTCATCATGACTCAGCAAAAAAAATAACTGCCAATTTACGGTTTATATTGGCTCAGCCGATGACATCACAGGTCATGTGACTTGTTGTTTTTGAAATCTCATCATGACTCAGCAAAAAAATAACTGCCAAAAAATAACTGCCAATTTACGGTTTATATTGGCTCAGCCGATGACATCACAGGTCATGTGACTTGTTGTTGTTGTTTTTGAAATCTCATGATGACTCAGCAAAAAAAATAACTGCCAATTTACGGTTTATATTGGCTCAGCCGATGACATCACAGGTCATGTGACTTGTTGTTGTTGTTTTTGAAATCTCATGATGACTCAGCAAAAAAAATAACTGTAAGGTTTATATTGGCTCAGCCGATGACATCATAGGTCATGTGACTTGTTGTTGTTGTTTTTGAAATCTCATGATGACTCAGCAAAAAAAATAACTGCCAAATTACGGTTTATATTGGCTCAGCCGATGACATCACAGGTCATGTGACTTGTTGTTGTTGTTTTTGAAATCTCATGATGACTCAGCAAAAAAATAACTGCCAAAAAATAACTGCCAATTTACGGTTTATATTGGCTCAGCCGATGACATCACAGGTCATGTGACTTGTTGTTGTTGTTTTTGAAATCTCATGATGACTCAGCAAAAAAAATAACTGCCAAATGACATCACAGGTCATGTGACTTGTTGTTTTTGAAATCTCATGATGACTCAGCAAAAAAAATAACTGCCAATTTACGGTTTATATTGGCTCAGCCGATGACATCACAGGTCATGTGACTTGTTGTTGTTTTTGAAATCTCATGATGACTCAGCAAAAAAATATAACTGCCAATTTACGGTTTATATTGGCTCAGCCGATGACATCACAGGTCATGTGACTTGTTGTTTTTTGAAATCTCATCATGACTCAGCAAAAAAAATAACTGCCAAAAAATAACTGCCAATTTACGGTTTATATTGGCTCAGCCGATGACATCACAGGTCATGTGACTTGTTGTTGTTTTTGAAATCTCATGATGACTCAGCAAAAAAAATAACTGCCAATTTACGGTTTATATTGGCTCAGCCGATGACATAACAGGTCATGTGACTTGCTGTTGTTGTTTTTGAAATCTCATGATGACTCAGCAAAAAAAATAACTGCCAATTTACGGTTTATATTGGCTCAGCCGATGACATCACAGGTCATGTGACTTGTTGTTGTTGTTTTTGAAATCTCATGATGACTCAGCAAAAAAAAACTGCCAATTTACGGTTTATATTGGCTCAGCCGATGACATCACAGGTCATGTGACTTGTTGTTGTTTTTGAAATCTCATGATGACTCAGCAAAAAAATAACTGCCAATTTACGGTTTATATTGGCTCAGCCGATGACATCACAGGTCATGTGACTTGTTGTTGTTTTTGAAATCTCATGATGACTCAGCAAAAAAAATAACTGCCAATTTACGGTTTATATTGGCTCAGCCGATGACATCACAGGTCATGTGACTTGTTGTTGTTTTTTTGAAATCTCATGATGACTCAGCAAAAAAAATAACTGCCAATTTACGGTTTATATTGGCTCAGCCGATGACATCACAGGTCATGTGACTTGTTGTTGTTTTTGAAATCTCATCATGACTCAGCAAAAAAAATAACTGCCAAAAAATAACTGCCAATTTACGGTTTATATTGGCTCAGCCGATGACATCACAGGTCATGTGACTTGTTGTTGTTGTTTTTGAAATCTCATGATGACTCAGCAAAAAAAAATAACTGCCAATTTAAGGTTTATATTGGCTCAGCGATGACATCACAGGTCATGTGACTTGTTGTTGTTTTTGAAATCTCATGATGACTCAGCAAAAAAAATAACTGCCAATTTACGGTTTATATTGGCTCAGCCGATGACATCACAGGTCATGTGACTTGTTGTTGTTGTTTTTGAAATCTCATGATGACTCAGCAAAAAAAAATAACTGTAAGGTTTATATTGGCTCAGCCGATGACATCACAGGTCATGTGACTTGTTGTTGTTGTTTTTGAAATCTCATGATGACTCAGCAAAAAAAATAACTGCCAATTTACGGTTTATATTGGCTCAGCCGATGACATCACAGGTCATGTGACTTGTTGTTGTTTTTGAAATCTCATGATGACTCAGCAAAAAAAATAACTGCCAATTTACGGTTTATATTGGCTCAGCCGATGACATCACAGGTCATGTGACTTGTTGTTGTTGTTTTTGAAATCTCATCATGACTCAGCAAAAAAAATAACTGCCAATTTACGGTTTATATTGGCTCAGCCGATGACATCACAGGTCATGTGACTTGTTGTTGTTTTTGAAATCTCATCATGACTCAGCAAAAAAAATAACTGCCAAAAAATAACTGCCAATTTACGGTTTATATTGGCTCAGCCGATGACATCACAGGTCATGTGACTTGTTGTTGTTGTTTTTGAAATCTCATGATGACTCAGCAAAAAAAATAACTGCCAATTTACGGTTTATATTGGCTCAGCCGATGACATCACAGGTCATGTGACTTGTTGTTGTTGTTTTTGAAATCTCATGATGACTCAGCAAAAAAAATAACTGCCAATTTAAGGTTTATATTGGCTCAGCCGATGACATCACAGGTCATGTGACTTGTTGTTGTTGTTTTTGAAATCTCATGATGACTCAGCAAAAAAAATAACTGCCAATTTACGGTTTATATTGGCTCAGCCGATGACATCACAGGTCATGTGACTTGTTGTTGTTGTTTTTGAAATCTCATGATGACTCAGCAAAAAAATAACTGCCAAAAAATAACTGCCAATTTACGGTTTATATTGGCTCAGCCGATGACATCACAGGTCATGTGACTTGTTGTTGTTGTTTTTGAAATCTCATGATGACTCAGCAAAAAAAATAACTGCCAAAAAATAACTGCCAATTTACGGTTTATATTGGCTCAGCCGATGACATCACAGGTCATGTGACTTGTTGTTGTTGTTTTTGAAATCTCATGATGACTCAGCAAAAACAATAACTGCCAATTTACGGTTTATATTGGCTCAGCCGATGACATCACAGGTCATGTGACTTGTTGTTGTTTTTGAAATCTCATGATGACTCAGCAAAAAAAATAACTGCCAATTTACGGTTTATATTGGCTCAGCCGATGACATCACAGGTCATGTGACTTGTTGTTGTTGTTTTTGAAATCTCATGATGACTCAGCAAAAAAAATAACTGCCAAATTACGGTTTATATTGGCTCAGCCGATGACATCACAGGTCATGTGACTTGTTGTTGTTGTTTTTGAAATCTCATGATGACTCAGCAAAAAAAATAACTGCCAAAAAATAACTGCCAATTTACGGTTTATATTGGCTCAGCCGATGACATCACAGGTCATGTGACTTGTTGTTGTTGTTTTTGAAATCTCATGATGACTCAGCAAAAAAAATAACTGCCAAATGACATCACAGGTCATGTGACTTGTTGTTTTTGAAATCTCATGATGACTCAGCAAAAAAAATAACTGCCAATTTACGGTTTATATTGGCTCAGCCGATGACATCACAGGTCATGTGACTTGTTGTTGTTTTTGAAATCTCATGATGACTCAGCAAAAAAATATAACTGCCAATTTACGGTTTATATTGGCTCAGCCGATGACATCACAGGTCATGTGACTTGTTGTTTTTGAAATCTCATCATGACTCAGCAAAAAAAATAACTGCCAAAAAATAACTGCCAATTTACGGTTTATATTGGCTCAGCCGATGACATCACAGGTCATGTGACTTGTTGTTGTTTTTGAAATCTCATGATGACTCAGCAAAAAAAATAACTGCCAATTTACGGTTTATATTGGCTCAGCCGATGACATCACAGGTCATGTGACTTGTTGTTGTTGTTTTTGAAATCTCATGATGACTCAGCAAAAAAAATAACTGCCAATTTACGGTTTATATTGGCTCAGCCGATGACATCACAGGTCATGTGACTTGTTGTTGTTGTTTTTGAAATCTCATGATGACTCAGCAAAAAAATAACTGCCAATTTACGGTTTATATTGGCTCAGCCGATGACATCACAGGTCATGTGACTTGTTGTTGTTTTTGAAATCTCATGATGACTCAGCAAAAAAAATAACTGCCAATTTACGGTTTATATTGGCTCAGCCGATGACATCACAGGTCATGTGACTTGTTGTTGTTTTTGAAATCTCATGATGACTCAGCAAAAAAAATAACTGCCAATTTACGGTTTATATTGGCTCAGCCGATGACATCACAGGTCATGTGACTTGTTGTTTTTTTTTTAAATCTCATGATGACTCAGCAAAAAAAATAACTGCCAATTTACGGTATATATTGGCTCAGCCGATGACATCACAGGTCATGTGACTTGTTGTTTTTGAAATCTCATCATGACTCAGCAAAAAAAATAACTGCCAAAAAATAACTGCCAATTTACGGTTTATATTGGCTCAGCCGATGACATCACAGGTCATGTGACTTGTTGTTGTTGTTTTTGAAATCTCATGATGACTCAGCAAAAAAAATAACTGCCAATTTACAGTTTATATTGGCTCAGCAGATGACATCACAGGTCATGTGACTTGTTGTTGTTTTTGAAATCTCATGATGACTCAGCAAAAAAAATAACTGCCAATTTACGGTTTATATTGGCTCAGCCGATGACATCACAGGTCATGTGACTTGTTGTTGTTGTTTTTGAAATCTCATGATGACTCAGCAAAAAAAAATAACTGCCAATTTACGGTTTATATTGGCTCAGCCGATGACATCACAGGTCATGTGACTTGTTGTTGTTGTTTTTGAAATCTCATGATGACTCAGCAAAAAAAATAACTGCCAATTTACGGTTTATATTGGCTCAGCCGATGACATCACAGGTCATGTGACTTGTTGTTGTTGTTTTTGAAATCTCATGATGACTCAGCAAAAAAAATAACTGCCAATTTACGGTTTATATTGGCTCAGCCGATGACATCACAGGTCATGTGACTTGTTGTTGTTGTTTTTGAAATCTCATGATGACTCAGCAAAAAAAATAACTGCCAATTTACGGTTTATATTGGCTCAGCCGATGACATCACAGGTCATGTGACTTGTTGTTGTTGTTTTTGAAATCTCATGATGACTCAGCAAAAAAATAACTGCCAAAAAATAACTGCCAATTTACGGTTTATATTGGCTCAGCCGATGACATCACAGGTCATGTGACTTGTTGTTGTTGTTTTTGAAATCTCATGATGACTCAGCAAAAAAAATAACTGCCAAAAATAACTGCCAATTTATGGTTTATATTGGCTCAGCCGATGACATCACAGGTCATGTGACTTGTTGTTGTTGTTTTTGAAATCTCATGATGACTCAGCAAAAAAAATAACTGCCAATTTACGGTTTATATTGGCTCAGCCGATGACATCACAGGTCATGTGACTTGTTGTTGTTGTTTTTGAAATCTCATGATGACTCAGCAAAAAAAATAACTGCCAATTTACGGTTTATATTGGCTCAGCCGATGACATCACAGGTCATGTGACTTGTTGTTGTTTTTGAAATCTCATGATGACTCAGCAAAAAAAATAACTGCCAATTTACGGTTTATATTGGCTCAGCCGATGACATCACAGGTCATGTGACTTGTTGTTGTTGTTTTTGAAATCTCATGATGACTCAGCAAAAAAAATAACTGCCAATTTACGGTTTATATTGGCTCAGCCGATGACATCACAGGTCATGTGACTTGTTGTTTTTGAAATCTCATCATGACTCAGCAAAAAAATAACTGCCAAAAAATAAGTGCCAATTTACGGTTTATATTGGCTCAGCCGATGACATCACAGGTCATGTGACTTGTTGTTGTTGTTTTTGAAATCTCATGATGACTCAGCAAAAAAAACTGCCAAAAAATAACTGCCAATTTACGGTTTATATTGGCTCAGCCGATGACATCACAGGTCATGTGACTTGTTGTTGTTGTTTTTGAAATCTCATGATGACTCAGCAAAAAAAATAACTGCCAAAAAATAACTGCCAATTTACGGTTTATATTGGCTCAGCCGATGACATCACAGGTCATGTGACTTGTTGTTGTTGTTTTTGAAATCTCATGATGACTCAGCAAAAAAAATAACTGCCAATTTACGGTTTATATTGGCTCAGCCGATGACATCACAGGTCATGTGACTTGTTGTTGTTGTTTTTGAAATCTCATGATGACTCAGCAAAAAAAATAACTGCCAATTTACGGTTTATATTGGCTCAGCCGATGACATCACAGGTCATGTGACTTGTTGTTGTTTTTGAAATCTCATGATGACTCAGCAAAAAAAATAACTGCCAATTTACGGTTTATATTGGCTCAGCCGATGACATCACAGGTCATGTGACTTGTTGTTGTTGTTTTTGAAATCTCATGATGACTCAGCAAAAAAAATAACTGCCAATTTACGGTTTATATTGGCTCAGCCGATGACATCACAGGTCATGTGACTTGTTGTTGTTTTTGAAATCTCATGATGACTCAGCAAAAAAAATAACTGCCAAAAAAATAACTGCCAATTTACGGTTTATATTGGCTCAGCCGATGACATCACAGGTCATGTGACTTGTTGTTGTTGTTTTTGAAATCTCATCATGACTCAGCAAAAAAAATAACTGCCAATTTACGGTTTATATTGGCTCAGCCGATGACATCACAGGTCATGTGACTTGTTGTTGTTGTTTTTGAAATCTCATGATGACTCAGCAAAAAAAATAACTGCCAATTTACGGTTTATATTGGCTCAGCCGATGACATCACAGGTCATGTGACTTGTTGTTGTTTTTGAAATCTCATCATGACTCAGCAAAAAAAATAACTGCCAAAAAATAACTGCCAATTTACGGTTTATATTGGCTCAGCCGATGACATCACAGGTCATGTGACTTGTTGTTGTTTTTGAAATCTCATCATGACTCAGCAAAAAAAATAACTGCCAAAAAATAACTGCCAATTTACGGTTTATATTGGCTCAGCCGATGACATCACAGGTCATGTGACTTGTTGTTGTTGTTTTTGAAATCTCATGATGACTCAGCAAAAAAAATAACTGCCAATTTACGGTTTATATTGGCTCAGCCGATGACATCACAGGTCATGTGACTTGTTGTTGTTTTTGAAATCTCATCATGACTCAGCAAAAAAAATAACTGCCAAAAAATAACTGCCAATTTACGGTTTATATTGGCTCAGCCGATGACATCACAGGTCATGTGACTTGTTGTTGTTTTTGAAATCTCATGATGACTCAGCAAAAAAAATAACTGCCAATTTACGGTTTATATTGGCTCAGCCGATGACATCACAGGTCATGTGACTTGTTGTTGTTTTTGAAATCTCATCATGACTCAGCAAAAAAATAACTGCCAAAAAATAACTGCCAATTTACGGTTTATATTGGCTCAGCCGATGACATCACAGGTCATGTGACTTGTTGTTGTTTTTTGAAATCTCATGATGACTCAGCAAAAAAAATAACTGCCAATTTACGGTTTATATTGGCTCAGCCGATGACATCACAGGTCATGTGACTTGTTGTTGTTTTTGAAATCTCATGATGACTCAGTAAAAAAAATAACTGCCAATTTACGGTTTATATTGGCTCAGCCGATGACATCACAGGTCATGTGACTTGTTGTTGTTGTTTTTGAAATCTCATGATGACTCAGCAAAAAAAATAACTGCCAATTTACGGTTTATATTGGCTCAGCCGATGACATCACAGGTCATGTGACTTGTTGTTGTTGTTTTTGAAATCTCATGATGACTCAGCAAAAAAAATAACTGCCAATTTACGGTTTATATTGGCTCAGCCGATGACATCACAGGTCATGTGACTTGTTGTTGTTTTTTGAAATCTCATGATGACTCAGCAAAAAAAATAACTGCCAATTTACGGTTTATATTGGCTCAGCCGATGACATCACAGGTCATGTGACTTGTTGTTGTTGTTTTTGAAATCTCATGATGACTCAGCAAAAAAAATAACTGCCAATTTACGGTTTATATTGGCTCAGCCGATGACATCACAGGTCATGTGACTTGTTGTTTTTTTTTAAATCTCATGATGACTCAGCAAAAAAAATAACTGCCAATTTACGGTTTATATTGGCTCAGCCGATGACATCACAGGTCATGTGACTTGTTGTTGTTTTTGAAATCTCATGATGACTCAGCAAAAAAAATAACTGCCAATTTACGGTTTATATTGGCTCAGCCGATGACATCACAGGTCATGTGACTTGTTGTTGTTTTTGAAATCTCATGATGACTCAGCAAAAAAAATAACTGCCAAAAAATAACTGCCAATTTACGGTTTATATTGGCTCAGCCGATGACATCACAGGTCATGTGACTTGTTGTTGTTTTTGAAATCTCATGATGACTCAGCAAAAAAAATAACTGCCAAAAAATAACTGCCAATTTACGGTTTATATTGGCTCAGCCGATGACATCACAGGTCATGTGACTTGTTGTTGTTTTTGAAATCTCATGATGACTCAGCAAAAAAAATAACTGCCAATTTACGGTTTATATTGGCTCAGCCGATGACATCACAGGTCATGTGACTTGTTGTTGTTGTTTTTGAAATCTCATGATGACTCAGCAAAAAAAATAACTGCCAATTTACGGTTTATATTGGCTCAGCCGATGACATCACAGGTCATGTGACTTGTTGTTGTTTTTGAAATCTCATGATGACTCAGCAAAAAAAAATAACTGCCAATTTACGGTTTATATTGGCTCAGCCGATGACATCACAGGTCATGTGACTTGTTGTTGTTGTTTTTGAAATCTCATCATGACTCAGCAAAAAAAATAACTGCCAATTTACGGTTTATATTGGCTCAGCCGATGACATCACAGGTCATGTGACTTGTTGTTGTTTTTGAAATCTCATCATGACTCAGCAAAAAAATAACTGCCAAAAAATAAGTGCCAATTTACGGTTTATATTGGCTCAGCCGATGACATCACAGGTCATGTGACTTGTTGTTGTTGTTTTTGAAATCTCATGATGACTCAGCAAAAAAAATAACTGCCAATTTACGGTTTATATTGGCTCAGCCGATGACATCACAGGTCATGTGACTTGTTGCTGTTGTTTTTGAAATCTCATGATGACTCAGCAAAAAAAATAACTGCCAATTTACGGTTTATATTGGCTCAGCCGATGACATCACAGGTCATGTGACTTGTTGTTGTTTTTGAAATCTCATGATGACTCAGCAAAAAAAATAACTGCCAATTTACGGTTTATATTGGCTCAGCCGATGACATCACAGGTCATGTGACTTGTTGTTGTTGTTTTTGAAATCTCATGATGACTCAGCAAAAAAAATAACTGCCAATTTACGGTTTATATTGGCTCAGCCGATGACATCACAGGTCATGTGACTTGTTGTTGTTGTTGTTTTTGAAATCTCATGATGACTCAGCAAAAAAAATAACTGCCAATTTACGGTTTATATTGGCTCAGCCGATGACATCACAGGTCATGTGACTTGTTGTTGTTGTTTTTGAAATCTCATGATGACTCAGCAAAAAAAAATAACTGCCAATTTACGGTTTATATTGGCTCAGCCGATGACATCACAGGTCATGTGACTTGTTGTTGTTTTTGAAATCTCATGATGACTCAGCAAAAAAAATAACTGCCAATTTACGGTTTATATTGGCTCAGCCGATGACATCACAGGTCATGTGACTTGTTGTTGTTGTTTTTGAAATCTCATGATGACTCAGCAAAAAAAATAACTGCCAATTTACGGTTTATATTGGCTCAGCCGATGACATCACAGGTCATGTGACTTGTTGTTGTTGTTTTTGAAATCTCATGATGACTCAGCAAAAAAAAATAACTGCCAATTTACGGTTTATATTGGCTCAGCCGATGACATCACAGGTCATGTGACTTGTTGTTGTTTTTGAAATCTCATCATGACTCAGCAAAAAAATAACTGCCAAAAAATAACTGCCAATTTACGGTTTATATTGGCTCAGCCGATGACATCACAGGTCATGTGACTTGTTGTTGTTTTTGAAATCTCATCATGACTCAGCAAAAAAAATAACTGCCAAAAAATAACTGCCAATTTACGGTTTATATTGGCTCAGCCGATGACATCACAGGTCATGTGACTTGTTGTTGTTGTTTTTGAAATCTCATGATGACTCAGCAAAAAAAATAACTGCCAAAAAATAACTGCCAATTTACGGTTTATATTGGCTCAGCCGATGACATCACAGGTCATGTGACTTGTTGTTGTTGTTTTGAAATCTCATGATGACTCAGCAAAAAAAATAACTGCCAATTTACGGTTTATATTGGCTCAGCCGATGACATCACAGGTCATGTGACTTGTTGTTGTTTTTGAAATCTCATGATGACTCAGCAAAAAAAATAACTGCCAATTTACGGTTTATATTGGCTCAGCCGATGACATCACAGGTCATGTGACTTGTTGTTGTTGTTTTTGAAATCTCATGATGACTCAGCAAAAAAAATAACTGCCAATTTACGGTTTATATTGGCTCAGCCGATGACATCACAGGTCATGTGACTTGTTGTTGTTTTTGAAATCTCATGATGACTCAGCAAAAAAAATAACTGCCAATTTATTGTTTATATTGGCTCAGCCGATGACATCACAGGTCATGTGAGTTGTTGTTGTTGTTTTTGAAATCTCATGATGACTCAGCAAAAAAAATAACTGCCAATTTACGGTTTATATTGGCTCAGCCGATGACATCACAGGTCATGTGACTTGTTGTTTTTTTTTAAATCTCATGATGACTCAGCAAAAAAAATAACTGCCAATTTACGGTTTATATTGGCTCAGCCGATGACATCACAGGTCATGTGACTTGTTGTTGTTTTTGAAATCTCATGATGACTCAGCAAAAAAAATAACTGCCAAAAAATAACTGCCAATTTACGGTTTATATTGGCTCAGCCGATGACATCACAGGTCATGTGACTTGTTGTTGTTTTTGAAATCTCATGATGACTCAGCAAAAAAAATAACTGCCAATTTACGGTTTATATTGGCTCAGCCGATGACATCACAGGTCATGTGACTTGTTGTTGTTGTTTTTGAAATCTCATGATGACTCAGCAAAAAAAATAACTGCCAATTTACGGTTTATATTGGCTCAGCCGATGACATCACAGGTCATGTGACTTGTTGTTGTTTTTGAAATCTCATGATGACTCAGCAAAAAAAATAACTGCCAAAAAATAACTGCCAATTTACGGTTTATATTGGCTCAGCCGATGACATCACAGGTCATGTGACTTGTTGTTTTTTTTTTAAATCTCATGATGACTCAGCAAAAAAAATAACTGCCAATTTACGGTTTATATTGGCTCAGCCGATGACATCACAGGTCATGTGACTTGTTGTTGTTTTTTGAAATCTCATGATGACTCAGCAAAAAAAATAACTGCCAATTTACGGTTTATATTGGCTCAGCCGATGACATCACAGGTCATGTGACTTGTTGTTGTTGTTTTTGAAATCTCATGATGACTCAGCAAAAAAAATAACTGCCAATTTACGGTTTATATTGGCTCAGCCGATGACATCACAGGTCATGTGACTTGTTGTTGTTGTTTTTGAAATCTCATGATGACTCAGCAAAAAAAATAACTGCCAATTTACGGTTTATATTGGCTCAGCCGATGACATCACAGGTCATGTGACTTGTTGTTGTTGTTTTTGAAATCTCATGATGACTCAGCAAAAAAAAATAACTGCCAATTTACGGTTTATATTGGCTCAGCCGATGACATCACAGGTCATGTGACTTGTTGTTGTTTTTGAAATCTCATGATGACTCAGCAAAAAAAATAACTGCCAATTTACGGTTTATATTGGCTCAGCCGATGACATCACAGGTCATGTGACTTGTTGTTTTTTTTTAAATCTCATGATGACTCAGCAAAAAAAATAACTGCCAATTTACGGTTTATATTGGCTCAGCCGATGACATCACAGGTCATGTGACTTGTTGTTTTTTTTTAAATCTCATGATGACTCAGCAAAAAAAATATCTGCCAATTTACGGTTTATATTGGCTCAGCCGATGACATCACAGGTCATGTGACTTGTTGTTGTTTTTGAAATCTCATGATGACTCAGCAAAAAAATAACTGCCAAAAAATAACTGCCAATTTACGGTTTATATTGGCTCAGCCGATGACATCACAGGTCATGTGACTTGTTGTTGTTTTTGAAATCTCATGATGACTCAGCAAAAAAATAACTGCCAAAAAATAACTGCCAATTTACGGTTTATATTGGCTCAGCCGATGACATCACAGGTCATGTGACTTGTTGTTGTTGTTTTTGAAATCTCATGATGACTCAGCAAAAAAAATAACTGCCAAAAAATAACTGCCAATTTACGGTTTATATTGGCTCAGCCGATGACATCACAGGTCATGTGACTTGTTGTTGTTGTTTTTGAAATCTCATGATGACTCAGCAAAAAAATAACTGCCAAAAAATAACTGCCAATTTACGGTTTATATTGGCTCAGCCGATGACATCACAGGTCATGTGACTTGTTGTTGTTTTTGAAATCTCATGATGACTCAGCAAAAAAAATAACTGCCAATTTACGGTTTATATTGGCTCAGCCGATGACATCACAGGTCATGTGACTTGTTGTTGTTGTTTTTGAAATCTCATGATGACTCAGCAAAAAAAATAACTGCCAATTTACGGTTTATATTGGCTCAGCCGATGACATCACAGGTCATGTGACTTGTTGTTGTTTTTGAAATCTCATGATGACTCAGCAAAAAAAATAACTGCCAATTTACGGTTTATATTGGCTCAGCCGATGACATCACAGGTCATGTGACTTGTTGTTGTTGTTTTTGAAATCTCATGATGACTCAGCAAAAAAAATAACTGCCAATTTACGGTTTATATTGGCTCAGCCGATGACATCACAGGTCATGTGACTTGTTGTTGTTTTTGAAATCTCATGATGACTCAGCAAAAAAAAATAACTGCCAATTTACGGTTTATATTGGCTCAGCCGATGACATCACAGGTCATGTGACTTGTTGTTGTTGTTTTTGAAATCTCATGATGACTCAGCAAAAAAAATAACTGCCAATTTACGGTTTATATTGGCTCAGCCGATGACATCACAGGTCATGTGACTTGTTGTTGTTGTTTTTTAAATCTCATGATGACTCAGCAAAAAAAATAACTGCCAATTTACGGTTTATATTGGCTCAGCCGATGACATCACAGGTCATGTGACTTGTTGTTTTTGAAATCTCATCATGACTCAGCAAAAAAATAACTGCCAAAAAATAACTGCCAATTTACGGTTTATATTGGCTCAGCCGATGACATCACAGGTCATGTGACTTGTTGTTGTTTTTGAAATCTCATGATGACTCAGCAAAAAAAAAATAACTGCCAATTTACGGTTTATATTGGCTCAGCCGATGACATCACAGGTCATGTGACTTGTTGTTGTTGTTTTTGAAATCTCATGATGACTCAGCAAAAAAAATAACTGCCAATTTACGGTTTATATTGGCTCAGCCGATGACATCACAGGTCATGTGACTTGTTGTTTTTGAAATCTCATCATGACTCAGCAAAAAAATAACTGCCAAAATATAAGTGCCAATTTACGGTTTATATTGGCTCAGCCGATGACATCACAGGTCATGTGACTTGTTGTTGTTGTTTTTGAAATCTCATGATGACTCAGCAAAAAAAATAACTGCCAATTTACGGTTTATATTGGCTCAGCCGATGACATCACAGGTCATGTGACTTGTTGTTGTTGTTTTTGAAATCTCATGATGACTCAGCAAAAAAAAAATAACTGCCAATTTACGGTTTATATTGGCTCAGCCGATGACATCACAGGTCATGTGACTTGTTGTTGTTTTTGAAATCTCATGATGACTCAGCAAAAAAAATAACTGCCAATTTACGGTTTATATTGGCTCAGCCGATGACATCACAGGTCATGTGACTTGTTGTTGTTTTTTGAAATCTCATGATGACTCAGCAAAAAAAATAACTGCCAATTTACGGTTTATATTGGCTCAGCCGATGACATCACAGGTCATGTGACTTGTTGTTGTTGTTTTTGAAATCTCATGATGACTCAGCAAAAAAAATAACTGCCAATTTACGGTTTATATTGGCTCAGCCGATGACATCACAGGTCATGTGACTTGTTTTTTTTTTGAAATCTCATGATGACTCAGCAAAAAAAATAACTGCCAATTTACGGTTTATATTGGCTCAGCCGATGACATCACAGGTCATGTGACTTGTTGTTGTTGTTTTTGAAATCTCATGATGACTCAGCAAAAAAAATAACTGCCAATTTACGGTTTATATTGGCTCAGCCGATGACATCACAGGTCATGTGACTTGTTGTTGTTTTTGAAATCTCATGATGACTCAGCAAAAAAAATAACTGCCAATTTACGGTTTATATTGGCTCAGCCGATGACATCACAGGTCATGTGACTTGTTGTTGTTTTTGAAATCTCATGATGACTCAGCAAAAAAAATAACTGCCAATTTACGGTTTATATTGGCTCAGCCGATGACATCACAGGTCATGTGACTTGTTGTTGTTGTTTTTGAAATCTCATGATGACTCAGCAAAAAAAATAACTGCCAATTTACGGTTTATATTGGCTCAGCCGATGACATCACAGGTCATGTGACTTGTTGTTGTTTTTGAAATCTCATCATGACTCAGCAAAAAAAATAACTGCCAAAAAATAACTGCCAATTTACGGTTTATATTGGCTCAGCCGATGACATCACAGGTCATGTGACTTGTTGTTGTTTTTGAAATCTCATGATGACTCAGCAAAAAAAATAACTGCCAATTTACGGTTTATATTGGCTCAGCCGATGACATCACAGGTCATGTGACTTGTTGTTGTTGTTTTTGAAATCTCATGATGACTCAGCAAAAAAATAACTGCCAAAAAATAACTGCCAATTTACGGTTTATATTGGCTCAGCCGATGACATCACAGGTCATGTGACTTGTTGTTGTTGTTTTTGAAATCTCATGATGACTCAGCAAAAAAAATAACTGCCAATTTACGGTTTATATTGGCTCAGCCGATGACATCACAGGTCATGTGACTTGTTGTTGTTTTTGAAATCTCATGATGACTCAGCAAAAAAAATAACTGCCAATTTACGGTTTATATTGGCTCAGCCGATGACATCACAGGTCATGTGACTTGTTGTTGTTTTTGAAATCTCATCATGACTCAGCAAAAAAAATAACTGCCAAAAAATAACTGCCAATTTACGGTTTATATTGGCTCAGCCGATGACATCACAGGTCATGTGACTTGTTGTTGTTGTTTTTGAAATCTCATGATGACTCAGCAAAAAAAATAACTGCCAAAAAATAACTGCCAATTTACGGTTTATATTGGCTCAGCCGATGACATCACAGGTCATGTGACTTGTTGTTGTTTTTGAAATCTCATGATGACTCAGCAAAAAAAATAACTGCCAATTTACGGTTTATATTGGCTCAGCCGATGACATCACAGGTCATGTGACTTGTTGTTGTTGTTTTTGAAATCTCATGATGACTCAGCAAAAAAAATAACTGCCAATTTACGGTTTATATTGGCTCAG